>NC_037668.1:17588044-17588393 GCF_003255815.1 Theropithecus gelada | reverse complement strand
TTGAGACGGAGTCTCGCTTTGTCACCCAGGCTGGAGTGCAGTGGCATGATCTCGGCTCACTGCAAGCTCCGCCTCCCAGGTTTATGCCATTCTCCTGCCTCAGCCTCCCGAGTAGCTGGGATTACAGGCGCCCGCCACCACACCCGGCTAATTTTTTGTATTTTTAGTAGAGACGGGGTTTCACCGTGTTAGCCAGGATGGTCTCAATCTCCTGACCTCATGATCCACCCGCCTTGGCCTCCCAAAGTGCTGGGATTACAGGCATGAGCCACCGTGCCAGGCCAAAAAGTGGAATTTTTAAGGCCGGGTGCGGTGGCTCACGCCTGTAATCCCAGCACTTTGGGAGGCC
>NC_037668.1:17526776-17587653 GCF_003255815.1 Theropithecus gelada | reverse complement strand
AAAAAAAAAAAAAAAAAAAAAAAAAAAAAAAAATTCCGCTTTTTATTGTTAATTTTTGTATGGCTTTTTAATTTAATTTAATTTTTTTTTTTTTTGAGATGGAGTCTCACACTATCACCAGGCTGGAGTGCAGTGGCACAGTCTCGGCTCACTGCAACCTCCATCTCCCAGGTTCAAGTGATTTTTCTGCCTCAGCCTCCCAAGTAGCTGAGACTACAGGCACACGCTACCATGCCCAAATAATTTTTGTATTTTTAGTAGAGATGGGGTTTCACCATGTTGGCCAGGATGGTCTTGATCTCCTGACCTGAAGATCCACCCACCTCGGCCTCCCAAAGTGCTGGGATTACAGGAGTGAGTCACCGTGCCTGGCCCCACTTTTTATTTTAACTTTTGACAGCACAAAAAAATATATAAAACACTCTAGCGTTGCTTGTTACTCAACCAATGTTAGTTGTCTTTGAAATGACTTTACCACTGTATGTTTCACATTTAAGCACTGTTTTGCCTTGCACTTTTAGATTGAATTTATTAAGAAATACTACTAAGTCTGCCACATAAACTAACTTCCAAAGCCATTTAGCATTCAAAAATAGTGAATGAATGTAGCCAAGAAACATATGAAAAAAAACTCAACATCACTATCATGAGAGAAATGTAAGTCAAAACCACAATGAGATACAATCTCATGGCAGTCAGAATGGTGATTATTAAAAAGTACACAAACAACAGATGCTGGTGAGATTGCAGAAAAAAAAGGAACACTTTTACATTGTGGGTGGGATTGTAAATTAGTTCGAGCATTGTGGAAGACAGTGTGGCAATTCCTCATAGATCTAGAGGTAGAAATACCATTTGACCCAGCAATCTCATTATTAGGTATATACCCAAAGGAATATAATCATTCTATTATGAAGATAATTGCACACATATGTTCATCAGAGCACTATTCACAATAGCAAAGACGTGTAATCAACCCAAATGCCCATCAATGATAGATTGGATCAAGAAAATGTGGTGCATATATACCATGGAGTACTATACAGCCAGAAAAAAGAAAGACATCATGTCCTTTGCAGGGACATGGATGGGGCTAGAAGCTGTTATCCTCAGCAAACTAATGCAGGAACAGAAAACCAAACATCACATGTTCTCACTTGTAAGTGGGAGCTGAACAATGAAAACACATGGACACATGGCAGGGAGGACCACACACTGGCACCTTGGGGGTGGGGGAAGGGAGAGCATAAGGAAGAATAGCTAAGGGATGCTGGACTTAATACCTAGGTGATGGGTTGATCTGTGCAGCAAACCACCATGGCACAGGTTTACCTGTGTCACAAACCTGCACATCCTACACATGTACCCTGAAACTTAAAATGAAAGTTTAAGAAAAAAAAATAGTGAATGAGGGTGATTCTTCTCATTCAAAACAAAAAAACAAATCCAATCTTAGCCTTGAGCTCAAAAAATCACAGTAAAACTTTACAACTGCTAAGCTATCAAACTGCTGTGCTGTACAGCAAGTAAGGATATTCAGCTTCTAGACCTGATTAAGAAAATCACAAAACTGGCCATAGTTAAGTAACAAGAGTGAATGAAGTTCTCCATTGACACCACTCGTTCAATGGCATATGAAAGATTCAACTATTTTCTGCAAAGTACCTGCTGAAGAATAGCACAATGAACAATCACAGGCTTTAAACACTGCATGTTCACAAGCTTTGAACATTTTCCAAAAGGCTTTTTCTTCTCCACATGTATTTTAGCATCAGTTGTAACATTTCTTAGCAGATTTCACTTCAGGAAATTAGTATTTTCTGTACTTTGGAAACATCTCTGCACATAGTTGTTCCACATGAACGTTTTATGGAAGCTAATTCTTTAGTCATCTCAAACTCAGCATTAACTCCTCCAAAAAATAACTAAGCAGTGTCCAAAACATCCTGTCAATTCATCAAGAACCAAGGAAAATCACTCAAAATCATGTGCCCTTTTTTTTTTTTTTTTTTTTTTTTTTGAGATAGAGTCTCACTCTGTCGCCCAGGCTGGAGTGCGGTGGCGCGATCTCCACTCACTGCAAGCTCCGCCTTCCGGGTTCACGCTATTCTCCTGCCTCAGCCTCCCATGTAGCTGGGACTACTGGCGCCCATGTTGTGCCCAATGTCCTCTCTCACTCTTCACCCAAAAGCTGGTAGTCTTAAACAAGTTTATTTTCTCTAGACACATTTCTTCAGCTGCTGCAATTGAACATGATTTAATTAACACACCATTGATTAACTTGTTTGGCTAACAAATGTGCCACTCAGAAACTTACTTTAGTTGCAGTCTCATTTTCATTTTTTTAATAAAGAAATTCTGCTATCATGACATATTTTATTTTAAATTTCCTAATTTTTCTAACTGTTGCTTCCTGTGAGTTGGAAATATTGTGATTAGTGCTTAGTCTGATCATGTCAACATATAGTCTATTAACACAGCTATAGTGTCATTGCATGATAAACATAATGCTTTGCCATCTAATTCGTAACAAACAAAAGATTCCTGCCTTAAAAGTATGACATTTGAAGTCCATTTCTGCCTTCTTTTTTTGTTTTGACATGATGGGTGTGCACTAGTAATTAAAAAATAGAATAAAACATTATGGTACAACTATAAAGTGGCACTCCCAACAGTGTCAAATTACAATAGCAGTACTGCAATTTTCAGCCCACCCAGAAGCATTGAGTAGCTGTTGTCCCATGAAAGCAGCCATAGACAATGTTATGTAATGAATAAGCAAAGCTGTGTTCCAATACAACTTTATTTATAGACACTAAGATTTGAATTTCATATAATTTTTAGTGTCACAAAATAGTATTCTTCTTTTGATTTTTTTCAATCAGTGAAAAATGTAAAACCATTCTTAGCTTGTGGACCTTACAAAAACAGCAGGCTTGATTGGTCCCATGGGCCATCGTTTGCCAACCCCTGAATTAGATTATTGTGTTGCCTTAAATGATTTAGTTGTAGCTGCAGTTGGGGATACTTAGAATCAGGGAAATGAGCCAGAAGATGTCTAACTTCTCCCTCAATTTGAGAATCTGTTGCACATGTCACAGACTATAGGTGCTATAATCCAATCAAGACCATCAGTTGGGCAAGCATCTACATCCAGCATACTGGGACAGGATTAAAGGGCAGAGGGTAAAAGAGAGATAGGAATAAAGAATCTACCCTCAAGGAGCTTGCAGTCAAGTTGACAAGATTAGATTTCCACACAGGGACGCTAGGAAGATGGGGCAATTTTAACATACAGTTTTAACACTGTTTAAGATCTCTTAAATATAGTCAGTGTCTAGGAAATATTGGGTGAAGGAATCTGAGTAAATGATACAAAGTGTGGCTATCTCTATACCAAATAGGAGCTCTGCATGGTTGCAACTGTTAGGCCCGCAAGTTCTGGGGTCTGACTTCCTGGATATAAATCTAGCCACCACTATTTTTTACCTCTATGACCTTGGACAAATTATTTAATCTCTTTTAGCCTTAATTTCCTTATGTATAAAATGAGAGTTATAATATTATCTATCTCATAAGCTTGTTGTAAGCATCAAATGAGATGATGGATGTAAAGTACATAGCATAGTTTAAAGAGCTCAATAAATATTTGGTAAAAGTGTGATTAATAGAGACAGGAAGATAAATGGGAGCCTGAGGAATTAGAGAAGGCTTCATGAAGGAGGGGGATCATAAAAGAACATGTATAGGCCAGGCATGGTAGCACATGCCTATAATCCCACTACTTTGGGAGGCCAAGGTGGGAGAGTCACCTGAGCCCAGGAGTTTAAGACCAGCCTGAGCAACATCTCAAAATCCTATCTCTAGAAAAAATACAAAAATTAATTGGTGTGGTGGCGCATGCCTGTACTCCTAGCTACTCATGGGAGGTTGAAGTGGGAGGATCACTTGAGCTTGGAAGGTCGAGGCTTCAGTGAGCTGTGATGGCGCCACTGCACTCCAGCCTGGGGGAGAGAGCAAACCCTGTCTCAAAAAACTAAACTAAACTAAACAAAAAACACATGTAGAGAGAGTTAAAGAGGAGTTCAGGCAAGGGAGCCAGACACAAGCTCGGACACTTTGTTTATTAGGGAGTATTCCAGGTTCCTGGTGAAGCAGCTTTAACGCCAGTGGTGAAAGGAAGAGGAATAAAGGCAGAATTGGTTCGTGTTGACCTTGCAGATAACTAAAAGCACAGTTAGGATCACCATGAGGTGCTTTGCTTGAACTGAGGGTCCAGTCACTGCCATAAGCATATCAGTGGAGGGGCCAAAGCCAAGAAAGCCACCCAGGGTACTCTCAAGGATGTGTGTTACCCTTGTCATCATCATCAGCAGTAGCGCTGATATTTGTTAAGTGTCTATGAGCAAGGCATTGTGCCAAGGAACAAGGATATATAAGACATTCTATGATTTCAAAGAGATTGTAATTCACTCTTGATAGTACAACAGAGCACGTCACAACTCCACTGATACTTTCTGTTAATAGGTCTTAGGATCCCAGGGTGCTGATCCCAGCACTGCCTAGCGGTGCGCCATTGTGTACATGGGCCTCTATTTCCA
The DNA here is from genome assembly GCF_003255815.1 of Theropithecus gelada. Lineage (NCBI taxonomy): Eukaryota > Metazoa > Chordata > Mammalia > Primates > Cercopithecidae > Theropithecus > Theropithecus gelada. Next base: position 17,583,052 of record NC_037668.1, on the reverse strand, counting down.
TGTGACAAACAAATCAAATTTGATATTATAGTTTTCAAACTCTTTGACTGCAAAATCCTTTCCTCGGGGAAAAGCTTCAGATGTTTTAAAGATAAAAGCAGTGAGTCGAATGGCGATAAACAGCAGAATCCTGTCCCCTCAGCTCAGCCCCTGACAGGTGCCAAGGAACACAGTTTGAAAAATACTGGATTAGAGCTAAGCAGTGTCAATCTGTTCCAGCTTGAGGACTCTATGGAGGTAGATGTTGATCTGAACCCAAGAAGTTCTATGAAAGATAAGATGTGCTCCCCAAGTGCAGGTTGGAGAGAGATTAAAGAACTCAAGGAGTGTTTTGTTGGGGGTGGACATTGAAGGATGGGTAGATTTAAAGAGATCGAGGGGAGAATGAAACCTACTTCAGAGGACTTACCACCTAACTGGAGATGTGGAAATGCACCCAAGGCTAGGCAAAGAGATCATTTTAAGTAGAGCAGGGGAGTTTTGGAGGGGAGATGGAGTCAGAAACAGGAAACAGGACAGATTATGAAGACCCAGGTAGAGAAAGGTGTCCCACTCCTAAGGCCTCTGGTGCCCCGCCAAATCAGTGGGGTCTGTGACACAAGAACAAGAGAACTATTGAGGAGTCTGCATCAGTTCCCACCGTGGCTATGGCTGGCAATCATCAAGCTTCCCTGACACCTGTCACATCCCTTGTAAGTTCATCAAGTACCACATTCCTAAGCTCTGTTTTCACAAAGTCCTATAAGGGAAAGAGATGGGGGCCAAAGGACAAGGACTTAACACCCAAGACAATTGTGCCCAAATTTTCCAAACAGTAGCTAGTATGAGCCTAAGGAGAAATAGAACTATTGTCACAGGGAAATCTGAGAGGCTTAGCAATGTCAGGTAGATCTCCTAATTTAGGAGGAGTTAAAACCTTTTAAACTACCATCATGTCCTTAATCCTAAAATGCCATTAATCCCCTGTAACACTTCTGCATTCTTATGAGTATGTGGGTGGAAATAGCTATTATCTTCATTAAACTGGGAAGTAGAGGCCAAGGAAGAATCAGTCATGATGTCTAATACAACAAGAAATGTGAGATGGGGATTTGAAATCTGAGGAGACATTCGGCAAAGAAGGGAGGGGCAGAAGACAAGGACAAAGGACTGGAAATGAAGAAAATACAAATTCCAACCGAAGTTTCCATCTCAGCTGGGAAGCCTTCCCTAATCCTCCTGTAGAAAGAACAATGCCCTGCTCGGAGCTGGAAATGTCCTAATGCAGCATCCCTCACAGTTAGGTAATAACCATTTACCTATTTCCTTTTTTGGACTGAAAGGTCCACAAAGTCATGGAGCCTGTTTGTCTTGTTCATGGTGTGTCCCCAGCACCTAATGTTCACTGGGTAAAGGAAACGAGAGAGCCTGGGCCAGGGAAGGAAATGAGACTCAGGAACACACAGTTAAACCCGGCTGCCCAGGACCAAGGAGGCCTCTGGTTGAAGCCAGAGAGAAAACTTCACCTCCCTCAGGCTATTATCAAATGTCACCTTCTCAGAGGGGCCTTCGCCAGTCACCTGCCCAGTTACAAATCACAACCTGTTCCTGCCCCCCATTCCACCCACCATTCCAGCACTTCCTGTCCCTTTCCCTGTTTCTTTCTCACCATGGCACTTGGCACTGACATACACCCATATTACTTCTTTGTTTATTGTATGTCCCCCCAGCCTAGAATGTAAAAGCTGTATGAGGGCAGGATTTCACTGCTGCAACCTCCGTCTCTAGAAGAGTGTCTGATACATAGTCAGTTATCAATAAACATTTGTTAAATGAACAAACCATAGAATGAATGACCCTTTCTAACCCAAGGTCTATGGTAGTCCTCCAAACTTTTCAAATGTAAACACTTCCTCCAGGGTTTCTTCCCTGTGTCTCCCACTTGTGAAGACCCAGGGGAAATACTAATCCCTTATTCTCCACTCGGTCTCTTCCAATCCTCCATCCCTCCTCTTTGCTCTTAACAACCTCTATTCTTTGCCCTCTCACTTCTCTCTCTCATTATATTGGTTCATAGAAACATCCAAAATGGCCAATTTGATACCAGCCCCTTGTGTCTTCATACCAGAGCCTGCCTCTAACTGAGGCCCCAGGAGCAGAATGCAAGAAGGCTAAGGAAACTCCCAGGGCTAAATGACTAGAGAGGTACCCAGATGTTCCAGAAATCTATGAACAAATTCTTATTTTTCACAAGGCACCACTTCTTGGATCGAGGAATTCCCCTAAACTATGCCTGTTGTATAAAATAAAACTTCCTTTCCTTTGTCTTAATCTTAGCTTTCTCAAGCCTTAAAAAGATGAGGACTTCCTTATTCTAGTATTTTAGGTAATTGTGATTATAACTATATTCATATAATACAGGCCTTTCTTGATCTTATAGTCTTCCACTTAACGCCTTCTCCACTGTCATCCTCTCTAAATGAAGAGACTTACTTTTACCACTCAATCCTATCAACAAGCATTTACCCACCATGCCAGCACTGTCTTAGGCACTGAGGCTACAAGGTGCTTACTTTCTAGTGAGGGAGAGAGATAATAAATGAACAAATATGTACTAACTCAGGTGACAGTGATAAGTGCCAAGGAGAAAAATAAAGCAGAGTAGTAGAATGGAGAATTAGAAAACGACAACTGGTGGGAAAAGGTTGCTATTTACAGGATGACCGGGACTTTTTCTGATAAAGTGACACTTGAGTAAATACTTGAATTAAATGAAGAATTAAATCATGTGACTGAGGAAACAGTATTTCTAATGGTGGAAACAGCAAGTACAGAGGCCTTGAAGTAGGAGATTGTCATCACCTTCTAGTTACCTTTTCCTAACATTTCAAAATCACTTCTTACTTAAGGGTTTTGGAGGCCAAAACTGCACTCCGTAATTTAGAAGCCAGTCCACTAAAGACTTTTTATAATGATGATGATAAAAAATAATCATAGTTTACATTCACTGAGGGCTTACTATGTGCCAGTCACTGTATAGGCTCATCTGGCTCACAAGCAACAGAGCCAGCATTCAAACCCAGGCAGTCTGGCTCTAGAGCCAGGGTAGCTGAGAGTATTTTTGTTTCCTTTGCAGTATACATTTCAGTAGCATCCATCATTTGATTCTCCTTTTTAAGTTATTCTCACTAAGGCATTTCCCAGGGCATGCTATACGTTAGGAGCTGAGCTGTGAGCTGGGAAAACAAAGATGAATAAATCACCAATGGAACCCTTAGGAAGGCCACAACTCTGCATGGAGGAGAGGCAAGCCAGGAGAGCAGCACAAGGGATGAGTGCTGCACAGGAGGTGGCAACACAGTGCAGGCAGACACAGCCAAGAGGCTGGCAGACAGAGGTACACACTAAGGCATGTGCTCAACTGGCAGTATAGCAATTCCTGGGCCCCCCTTTCCTGGGTCAGAGCCCACTGTTCCATATGGATAATTTGGGTGGGTTTCAGTAATAATAATAATCATGCTAAGACATCTACCTACAGAAAATAATACTGAAAGCAGCTAACCTGTCTGGAGTGCCTACTATGTGCCAGCAGAGTTCTCAGCTCTTTGTTGTCATGAAAACTCCATGCTGTGACAGAGATAAGAGGCCCTGTAAAGGCCAGTGTCTTGTATGTTCACAATCTAAAGATGGACATTTACTGGGTAATAGGAAGAGAAAAGGTGGATATCAGGTCTACGGAGATAAGCCTAGAACAGAAGTACTGGCCCGATATTATGGGCAAGAATTCCTGCATTCTGGGAAGACTGAGGTAGAGAGACACTAACAGGAGACCAAGATCCTATAATAAAATCAAGCAAAAGCTAGATTTTCAAAGGAGGGACTCTGCATGAAGCTGAAGCTGCTGATCTGGTATCAAAGACTGGGCCACCCATACAAGGAGGCACAAGGACTGCTTACTTGTGAAAATGTAAGAGTGTAACAAGTGAGTGACTGAATTACAGCTGAATCAGCATATACAGATGACAGCGCAGATTAACATCTACTTTAGTATACAGTGTTTAGTATGCAAGTGTTGCAGTGTCTGCAACATTTCTGTCAGCCTCCCTTCTCACTTTTTCTCCCCTATCCTCCCCTAAGCCCTGAAATGTGCCATCCTCCCTTTCCCTCTTCTCCTGGGACAGGAAGGTGCTGCTGATTCTGATGCTTCATGAAGCTAATGATTTATTCATTCTCTGCCTCAGAATGAGTCCTTCAAGTCTGATGACAGTTTGCAGAACCAGGAACAGAAACCAGTTCTTCTGACCCCAGATTCAACTTCTCTTCCTGACAGTGCAGTTTCATGTGCTTCACACTATATTTCTCACTAAATGTATTAATTTGCATTTGCCAACGATTAAAATTCATATCATTTTCCTGCCTATTCTGGATTAAAGAGAGATGTTCACTCAAAACCACCACTGAACAAACAATGGAAATGATATTCACCTGCTTCCCTGTCTTTCTCTCACCCCATTCATAGTCCTTTCGTTGTGGAAATTTCCCACCTCCTCTTCTGCAAGACGCATGGCTCTCCAAGAAGCATTTGATGAGAGCCTTACCCATGATGCTAGGTGGCCATGGGAATGTATTATGAAAGGCCAGGTTATGGCAAAGGTGAGAGTGTAGCTTTAAACAAATTCTATAAAATGTTATACTCTCTGTAGTCCACATCCTCAAGACTTAAATTAACAGCACAAATTTTATTAGCCTCACAAAGTTCCTTCATTGTTTCTCAAATAGCATAGTTCAGGGAGCATCTCACCACTGTGGATGGCCAGTGTATTAAATCATAAGAGCAATTAATCTCTGTTCATAAAGTACCTGAGCTCCTGACACATCCTATAAGTGTAGGCCTAAATAAACTTAGGACTGTACCCAAGGAGGTCAGGATCTCAGATGCTCAGTGAGTTTCCAGAAAGGAGATAACAGCCAGGCCACCTTGGAAGGGAAGAAGAGCAACACACTGACTGCATAACCCCCTGTACCAGGTACCAGGCTAAGTACTCACATACTTTAGCTCATTTAATTTCTTCAACAATCCTGAGCAGAACTGGGATTCCCACGCAGATCTGCCTGACCTCACAGTCATGTTCTCTCTGCCTTGGACTGCATCCGTAAATGTGACAAGAGGAAAACATAGAACATAGAGTCCTGGAACAAGTATACAGGTCATATGCTTGTGTTAGAAAGTTTGAATTCTGACTATAGTTTTGCTATTAACTTCTTGTGTGACCCTGCATGACCTTACAAAAATCACAGTCTCTCCTGAGACAATTGTTCGCTTTTCAAAGGCAGGAAAGCTCTGGATACTTGAAACATTACTATGGAGCCTGAGAGGTTTGAGATGACAGGGAACCTCCCTGCACTCACCTTCACCAGCCCATCTCCTCATGGCACAGAGATGGGACATGAATACCCTGCAGAGGGGACTCCCAGCCTCTTCTCTTGCATATAGCAGGTGCAGCCCAGGTAACATTTTGCAACAAAATCCTGCCTGGGCCTCTCCCTTTGCTGCAACTTTTCCTCCCCTATCCTCCCCTGAACTGTGCCATCCTCCCATCCCCTCTTCTCCTGGGACAGGAAGATGTTGCTAATTCTGATGCTGCACAAAGCTAATGATTTCTTTCCTGCAGGGTGACTGGAGCCATGTGGAGCATTTGTGACCACAATAAAGAGATTGAAGATTAAAGGAGGATGATTAGGCAGAATTCCCATAGCAAAGTGGTGTGGTAATTTAGCCAAGTCGTGGCTCAGGCATGCAGAAGGGTGTGAAGCCACTGTGGCGTAAGCGTCAGGGGCAAGAGCAGCGGAAGAGAGAGCACTTGTCTGGGCTAGTCCCACTGTGTGAGAAGAATTGATGATAATGAAATTTTGTTCTTACTCCAACCTGGCCGCAGCTCTGCCATAATCTCTTCCCAGAATCCGTTTGACTGTTAACAGTTCTATCTTCCTCACTAAGCATTCGTCAAGAAGATAAATGAATAAGTGAATGAATGAACCAGGCAACCAGTGGGGAAAACTCTTACTTGGCTTCCAACTCCTCAATCATATCTTCTTGTTTCTTGAATATGCCAAGATTTTGCTAGGTGGACATGACAAGTAGATGTATTATGCAAGCATCAACTGCCTCCACTTACAGGACCAGGCAATAAATCACAGAGGACTGGTGACAGCACCCCTCCCCAGTCCCAGATAATCTCCACCAAAGCCCCTACACCATCCCCTAGTAGCCTCTAATACTCTTGCTATGCTTTGCTGGCAAAGACCTCAGAAGGATTCCTTTCCTTACTCAATCCTTCATGAAAGCTCCTGGCATTACCTGATTTTCTCTCCCTGCTCTCTCAGGACCCTGGATCTGGCATCCTACTATGCCTGACAGCTAAGGGAATAAGACACAGGCATGAGCTTCTTGGGGACAGTAGGCCATCTGCTCCTCTGGGGAGCCTTTGAATTGACACCTCCAAAGAACGGACTGGGCACTGGCCTACCTGAGTCAGAAGTAGGGCAAGATGACCTTTAGAAGCCCTGATGAATCTGCTTCTGACCAATCACTGCTTTCAACTTGCTTGCTTCTCCCCGTACGCATGACCACGTTCAGCTTCCCTGCTGGTGAGAGCTGGGGCTCTTAGGCTGTGCCTCAGTTCCCACCTCTCAGTTTGGCCTGGAAACTTTAGCATGCAGATATTTCTGGAGAAACTAAAGCAGTTCCTCTGTTATGTCCGCATGTAAACTCTTCAAGATACCAGCAACCATCTCCCAAACCTCCTGAAATTATCACAGCCCACCACTGGTTCATCTACCAACAGCATCTTCCTGCCCCATACGCTGTAAGGCTCTAGAATTTTCACAAATTATTCTTTTTATTTCCAAGAGCCAACAAGTTACAAATAAGTTCTAAATCCCAAATGAACACTGCTCAGGGGGCACAGACTTGCAGAGGTAAAACGCCATCCAGTTCAGTCACCCACTGGGGTCCCAGCACTATGGCAGGGCTCATGGGAGAATCAGAAGGAGAAATCAGGGCCTCTTCCCTCAGAGAATTCGTCACCTAATTCAGAGGCAAGAATTATACATTGGCAACAACAGAGAGTGCTGAAGAGCCACATGAAATAAGAGCCTAGTTATGTTTTAGAATCTCAGTCTACCACAGGCATTGGAGCTAGAGAGAGCCAGTCAATCTCACATTTAAAGAACACCCACCTTGAGGATGACAAAGATAGCTTATAGGAGACAGCGAGAGAAAGGAGGAGAAATCTTTCCTTCATAGTGAGGAAGAAAAATATGGTCTGGAGGTAGGGAACATAAGGTTGATTTGCACTTCAGCTATGAGAGGAAATATTCTTTCCATAGGGCATACACCGAGTAAACGACTTTGTAACTTTACTTCATCCTCTTCATTTACATAGGGTGTACCGCAAGTACAGGTTATTAAACTCCCAAAAAATCTATAACAGGGCCCCTAAGCCCCTATGCTCAGGCCTGCTCCCACACTCTGGAGTGTTCTTTCATTTTCAATAAATCCCTTCTTTCTTTCCTTGCTTTGTTTGTGCATTTTGTCCAATTCTTTGTTCAAGATGCCAAGAACTTGGACACCCTCCACCGTTCACAATAGAGCTCAAGTCCAGTGAGATAGACAGGCAGAGACCCAGCCATCTATAAGAATATAAAATAGAACATTATAAACACCATGAGATGACTGCAGAGGATGCGGAAAGAGAGAGGAGAGTCTGACTAGGAAGACTCAGAAATGTTTTCATAGAAAAGGTGAATATTTAAATGTGTTTACATGGCTAGAATTTAGATAGAAGATAGGGAGAAAAGGATCCAGGAAGAAGCCAAGTGAATAAAAACAGAAACAAGAGGAAGTGGAGGGTTGACTTAGAGAACATCAAGAAGTCCAGTGTGGTTGGAAAGAAGTAAGAATACATCCCTGAAAAAATCTGCTTGCTATGGAAGGCCTTGAATAGCATATTAAAGTTTTGGGACTTGATTCTTATGGAAAATTATAACCCTTTATTCTTAAAGGGCATGATAACCCTTCTTGAGAAGAAAGAATTCCTCTGAAAATAGTGTGGAAAATAAATTAGACAGGAAGATTGGAGGCAGGAAGATCTGTTGATAGTTACACAAAAGTCCAAGCAAATAGTAACCAGGACCTCTCCTGAGGGATGACAGGAATAAAGATGAGGAGGAGAGAGAGACATGAAGCAAATTTATACAGAGTCTCAGAGCACAGGAGGCACAGACTTGCAGAGGTGGAAGTCATCCAGTTCATCCAGCTGTCACTTCAAACCTCTTCCTCATTTTATAGATAAGGGGGGAAATAAAGTCACAATGTGGAAGTGTCTTTCCCAAGTTCACAATGAGAGTGAATTCAGGGCCCTGAAGAGAAGCCAGGGCTTCCAAGTCTCAATTCAAGTGATCTCTGGTTCACCAGGGTGAGGAAAGGCCAGGAAGGGCTGCAAGGAAAATCAGGAGGAGACCTGACTATTCTCGAAAGGGGAATAGGCAAATGCGTGAACATTGGTTTCCATATACCATCTTCCCTAAATTCACCTCTTCCCTTCCTAATGGAATTGATGAGGGGAGGGGTGGCAGTGAGAGAACTGAAAACACTGATGGCACCCCAAGGGAATTGCTAAAATCCCTAAAACACAATGGGAACGTCACAGATTACAAAGCTATTTACCTATCTTCCCTACCCCATTTCCTCCACTCCCACTTTACCTCAAGACACATGCATTCCTTCAGTCACCAAACCTTTATCAGGTGCCTACTACTGTGGGTTTTCTGGTAGCTGCTGGGTCAGAAGGTTGCGCAAGACCCTTGGGAGATCCAGAGCCACAGTTCAACTCCACAGCCCTTGCCTCTGCCCAGCTGTATCTCGGCCGGGCAGGTTTAGCCTGTTGGCATCCTCAAGTCAAGGTTTTTAAACCAACCACTCTACTCCAGAAATTTCTTTAAAAAAAAAACTCAAAACAGTTTGGCAGTTCCTCAAAAAGTTAAACACAGAGTTACCATGTGACTCAGCAACTCCACCCCTAGGTGCATGGCCTAGTTGCAGAGGACTAAAAACGTACATCTGTACAAAAAATTTGTCCACGAGTGTTCAGAGCAGCATTATTCAAATAGCCAAAAGGAGGAAACAGCACAAATGGCCACCAGTGGAGGAAAGGATAAGCAAAATATGATACACTGTCTATTCATATAATGGACTATTATTCAGACTTACAGGAAAAGAAGTGCTAAAACCTGCTTCAACATACATGAACCTTAAAAATATTGTTATGTGAAATAAGCTAGTCTAAAAAAAGACCACGTATTATATGATTCCATTTGCATGAAATATCCAGAATAGGTAAATCCATAGAGACAGAAAGCAGATTAGTGGCTGCCAGGGGCTGGAAGAGGGCAGAATGGCAGATGACTGCTAATGGGCACAGAATTTCTTTCAGGAGGATCTTAGTAACAGCTGAACAAAACTAGATAACATTGAATCATACACTTCAAATGGGTGAATTGTATGGTATGTGAATTATATCTCAGTAAAGCTCTTTAACAAAAAGAAAAAGAAGAAACTCAGAAACCTGACCTGAATGATCCAAATTCTGCCATCGTCAGTCACTTTGAAGATCTCAGTTTTGGTCTGTAGCCTTATTAGCCATGTGCTAGGAATTACCTAAAATTCCATGGGCTGTGTTAGCAGTGATTTCTGACACTTCCTAGTTCATTTCATTGTGGGGAAGATATGGCCTGTGATCTTGGGGAGAGGAGCAATGCTGGCTCTTGTATCCAAAAACAAAAGCCTACAGTAGAAGAAAAGGCTGGGCTGCTAGCTGGGGAGGAGGAGCACAGCTCCAGACTGAAACCTGTGCACTCAATCCCCAGGAAACCTAGGCTTCCTTCCTTGGGCTCAGAACACATTTTCTGACAGAGTAAAAATATTGCTGATACCAGAGTTACCTTCATAAACCATTGACTCCCACAGATGTTATTAAAAGGGAAATGGCCTATAATTAACAGGACGGTAATTCACCTACAAGAAAAGATTTTTGAATGGGAACTTATTTGTGCAGATGATAATAAATGACCTTTCAATATCTAGAGATCTCAAAGGGTTTTATGTCTACTAATTAGCTGCGCTCCTCTCCAGGGGAAGGTGTTCATTTGCCACATCTGCAGTTTATCCACCTGCTTAATGCCAAAGGGACAAGCAGGAAAAAAGTGCCTGCCCCAGCATTACACAGGGGTCTTCCCTTGTAATACAATAGCCATCCTCTGAATCCCGTAGGATTAATCTCAATAGACACCCAACATCTCAAAAGAAGGAAAAAGGAAGTCTGAGAGTTCCATGATAATTATTCTTAATGATTTGGCCAAAATATGACAAGGAGACTCCCTGAAAAGTCCATTCGCTCAAAACAGTACCTGTCACACCCACTAGGCACATTTGCATCCCAAGGGAAATGGACAGCAAAGGCTTACAATAAGATCAAGAACTGCAGGGAATGGGCAACAAATGGAACTTCTTCAGTCTCATGTCAAACCAGTGCCCAGAGCAGTCAATTGTAAAGAGAGAAGGGTATTCTTTTTCTCTGTGGGTTTCGTTTCTGTAAATAGAAGCATCTGGCTTATCTCCCCAAATAGATTACAAGGTCCTTTAGTGTTGAAACCATCTAAGTTCTGGAGAAACATAAGAAAATAATAAATATTTGACTGGTTAAAGGTCAGGAGATTCTCATTTCAAGGTCAGATTCCTTCACAATATGTCATAAGGAAGTCACCCTGGTATTACTCACTTCAGTCTATGTGGAAAGTTATTTCTCTCATTGGGGAGGGAGTAATCACCAGTCCTGTTCCAAAAGAGGCAACATAACATAGGGGCTGCAAACAAGGGCTTTGGAATTAGGAAGACATGAGTTCAAACCTCAGCTCAGCCAGTTGCAGGTTGTGTGACCTTGAGCGAGTTACTTATCCTTCTCTGAGGCCCAGTGTCCTTGTTCGAAAAATGAAAACAATATTCTCTGCCTCATGGAGTTTCTGTGGGCATTAAACAAGATAATAAGTTTCTTATAGATTTGGAATATTAGACCTTTGTCAGGTGCATAAGATGCAGCTGGAGGCCATTATCCTAGGCAAATTAGTGCAGGAGCAGAAAACCAAATACCACATATTCTCACTTATAAGTGGGAGCTAAATATCGGGTACTCCGGGACATAATGATGACAACAATAGACACTGGGGACTACTAGAAGGGGGAAGAGGGGAGAAAGAGTTGAAAAACTACTGGGTGCTATGCTCACTATTTGGGCAATGGGATTATTCATATCCCAAAGCTCAACACCAAGCAGTGTACCCATGTAATAAACCTTCACATATACCCATGGAATATGAAATAAAAATTGAAATTATTTTTAAGGAGATAATATATATAAAATGCTTAACGCAGAGCCTAGCACACAATAAGACTTCAATAAATTGTAGCTTAAAACATCTTGCCTTTGAGACCAAAGGTCACACAACACGACTGCATTTAAAGCTGCGAAACACATTGAAAAATAATTTTTAAAAATAGTGTAGGTCCTCATGAAATTTATAAATGTTAATGAAGAAACAGGACACCCATAATTGACTTCTCCATTTTCCACAGAGAAAGACTGAGAAGCACAAATTTCTGAGGGCTTTATCAAATATCTGAATAGAGCAATGTTTAAATATGACCTCTAAAGCCATTGCTAACCTTAAGATTGGCATGACAGAATCTCAGAATGCCAATGCCAAAAGAAAGCTCCAACTCTCTCCTTTTACAGATAAAGAAACAAAGGTCACATTTGATGATTCCTTCAAAGGTGTTTTATTTCTAGCCCTGTGGCCTCCCCCTTCTTCCCTCTAGTCAACCCCTCTCTACCCTATCAATGGCAGTAATACCTGTGAAGCAATTTGAACCACAGAAAAAGATCTTGTGTATCCCAGTGAGACTGAATTTTCAATCCCAGTGACATTGAAAGTTCTTTAAGGACAAAGACTACATTTTATCTCAGTGCCCACAAAGGGCGCCCTCTGTATGGTCACAAATACTAATTGATTAACTGATTGGCTGATCAACATAGTTCTCTGCCTATTCTATCAGAATGTATTAAGTGTTAAATGAATGCACACATAGCAGATCCAACTCTTAAGAACATAGTCTTTCTCTCACTGCAGCATCAAACAAAGAGAACTTCCCGTCTAACCAAAAGAAACAGTTGCTAGAGAGCCACGGAACATGCCAAGAGAAAGGGGACACAATATTGTCGTTCTGTGTCATGATGGCTATTGTCTTCAACCCCTGCCCATCCCACCCCCACTCCTCTTATTTGCCTCTGGGGACAACCAAATCCTCCCTAGTTCTTTTATTCTAACAGGTGAGAAGAGACATAACTGAAGAGCACTAAGTAGAGACGCAAAAGTATAAGGAGAACCTTAATGTGACCCAGCTCTCAGAATTTATGAACAGACTTAAGAAAGTCCTGACCTGTGCTGGGAGACCCCAGACAGCTAAGGGTGCAAGCTGGAGGGAGTATAACAAGACTACAAAAGGCAGACCTGGGAAATGCCAATAGAAGCACTGGATCTTAGACCCATCAGTCCCCCTTCAGAAGTTACATTTCTTCAGTGTACCATAGTTCTACTAGTTATCTAGACTTAAAGACTTGGAATCTCACCTAGTGTTCCCACTCTCCCTGCCCCTATTCTAATCTGTCCCCAGACCTCATCCCTTTATTCCTGCTATTATCCATCTACGTTCCTATAGTTTTGAACTACTGCATCCAGGTCGAAGTCCTTGTCACTTCTCACCCGTGCCATATCATAGACTCCTAACTGGCCTCACTGCCCAGTACTCTTCTTTCCAATTCATTTTGTACACCACAGTTTAGGGTGACCAACTTGGTCCAGATTGCCCAGAACTATCCCACTGAAAGTCTCATGTCCTGGGAAACTCCTTAGTCCCAGACAAACTGAGACATCTGACCACCTACAACAGAGCCATTAGATTCTTCCTCTAAACAATGCTTTGATTATGTCGCTTTTCCTGACCAAAACCCTGCTTCTCCTTTCTCATTAAAACAAACCATAAAGTAGGCCCCAAATCTGCCTCAGAGAATGTCTCAGAAAGCATATCGGGCTAGAGTGAGGAAACAAGTAAACCAGGCCTCGCTTTAGTCATAGCCCGTGAAACCCTTGGCAAATACACTCAACCTAGCTGAACCTCAGTTTCCTTATCTGAAAAATTCAGAAGCTAAGGCTAGATTTCTCTTTCAGATCCAAAATTTTCTAAGTCTACTCTTCTAAATCCCTCTGCTCAACCCAGACTTACCAGCTCACTTGAATCCAAACACAACATATAAACTCTCACCTTAGTACATTTTATTCTTCCCTTCTCCCCACTCAGAAGTCCTTTGCTTTCTTCTCTGCCCACCTGAATCCTTTCAGGAACAACATGAAGCTCACCTCCTAAGGGACGTCCAGGCCCAGCCACAAGGACTGCACATGCACCTAGGTTTCTACTACTCAGCACTTAGCATGTCCTATCCCTGGAGTTCAAAGTATTTTTCTATGCGAAGCTTCTTTATTCCAACTGAACTAAAATCTTTCTGCACTGTTGTGATTCCCTTGTAGAATCCTGAACACACAGTAAATAATAGCAAGTGTTATTAAAATTAACAGATTGGCTGATGGATACATAGGAAAAGGTCCAAACAGGGATCTAGATGTGAGACTAATGTTGAAATACAGGTGAGTCTACAGTTTTTTGCACCTTACATAAGATTCTTCAGTGCTTCCATAATCCAATAATTCATTTACCCCAAAAATATTTACTAAGAATCTCCCATGCTCAAGATACTGTGCTGGCATCTAAGGGCATGGAGATGGGAAATGAACAGAAGCTGGGGTCTCTAGCAGCATTTCTGTCTCACAGATATCATAAACCTCCATGTTGTCCCTCAACTCAAACTTTTCAGTAGTAAGTCTTAGAAGGCTTAAGTGGTAGAATTTCCACCATCAGCACCCCTCATCCCCAAAACTGACTATGTGTCTACTTCTCCCAACTAGCCTGTGGAGTTGTTAAATGAAAAATAATCGTAATTCAAAATAAGTTAATAGGTTAATATCCAAATATCTACCAGCACAAGAAAAAGGTTAGTCTAAAAGAAACCTCTTCCAGGGACTATATTCTGGCCAAATAAATAGAATCTCTAGTTCCAACTTTGACATACGTTTGTAAGTGACCATGTAGATATCCTTCTTCAGTATGAGTTGACTGTTGCCCTCTATTAGTATTGGCAAGTGACATATATTAAGGATGAACTCAGCCAACACCTCTGCCTTTCGGGACCCTCACAGCACAAATACATACACACACAAACACATCCTCCTAATTAAATGGGGCTGGGACTTAAACAGTGTCACCTACTGTAGTGACAAACAGGTTCATGAGCAAGTGGGGGAAGTAAATAAACCAAACGGTTTGCAGAGGGAGAGGTCAAGCTGGGCTGAGCTGGGCTGGGACCACAGTGATTCAGGCTTTGCCACAGAATGGGTGTCTCCTGGGATGGCCTGGTAGGATAATTAAAACTCCTATAAATAGGATGAGTTTTTAGGTTTCCAATATCCTCTCTGACTCCTGAATCTTCTGCTCCTTCCTCCTCAAGCAGGTAAGATATGCACGGGGGAGCACTGGTAGTATCTACAAGGCTCTCAAGTGCCCTATAATGCACCAGGCTGGGGAGGGCTGAGACTAATTTTTGTGGGTAATAGCCTTGGTTACCTTCTGCTTCCTTTCTCTGCCTCTATCTGAGAATATGACAATAGCTGGGATGGACTACTTCTGTGCCTGTGAAATGCAAGTGCCTTCACTTCAATGTGTCCTAGGCATCCCAAAACTGAGGGCTGTAACTATTGATGAATAGCTTAGTCTCCCATAGTGGAGCATTTACTTTTTGTGCAAGTTAGGAAAGACCTAATAATTTAGGGCCAAGGCCCAGGACCATGGACCCAGCAATGCTCAAGTCTCATTGCATTGAATTACAACAAGGGACTCAGCTTGTCCCATGTGATCCATTATTTGTCACTTATTCTTATAGACATCACTGTTTGTATGCTTTGGGCAGTTCAATGTGCTCTGCAGATAGGGCTTCAGTTTGGAGGCCTATAAACCCACTAACTGGAATTTTCATACCACAAGAAAAAAACGTAATTGAGATTTAGATCCCAAAAGACCCAAGTCTCCCAGCATGGCCAATGTGGACCTAACTGATTATATACACCTTCTATAATCTGTGCCCTTAATTTGGCTATGTACCCACTTGCTATTTTTATCTGTGACAGCTTTTATGTTCATTGATTTCATTTTATAAACATATCCCAAAATCATCCAGGCCAGAAGCATTTGCTGGAATTTAGCCTCCCAGAAAGCTTCCTTAGACCATGAAGAGAGACTTTCAGCCTTCTTCCTTGCTTAAGAAAGGCTCGTTACAAGACTGAAACCTGTTCAGTGGGATCTGTTTAGTGCCCCCTCCAGTTTGCTAGTTGTTAGTCGAAAATTATGCCCTACTATGCTAGCTTCTGGCCCTGCCTCTATTGGGCTTCCTGGCCTCCCTTCCTTTTGTTCTGATATGAGAGTTTCAATCAAGCAAATCCTACCTGGAGTAGAGGATGGGACATGTAAAACACCTGCAATGCATTTTTTGTTTTTTAAGAAATTGTCTCTTTTTATAGCAGGGGAACCAAGTTTGCACCATCTCCCACTATAGCAATGATATTTGGTCCCTGACTGTGAGTCAGGGCAAAGGAGGGGTACAGCTAAGAAGGGGCTCTCTCACTTCTTAAACTTTTTCCCAGATCCAGAGGGTTCACTTTCCCTGTGGAAATGCTGTCTCATGGTCATTATCCTAAGGGCAGGAGAAATCTTGTTTCTTCTTTTAGGTTCACCTGTATTTGTCAAAATGGCTCAACTCCTGAGTAGCATACTCAGTGTGATCGAGGTGTTTCACAAATATGCCAAAGAGAATGGGGACTGTGCCTTACTATGCAAGGAGGAGTTGAAACAACTGCTCTTGGCTGAGTTTGGAGACATCCTCCAGGTGAGATACACAGACACATAGCCCCATGGGATCAAGTGCGAATGACTCTGACACCTGCACCAGAGTTGGATGCATTGTTTTATTTGGTCTTGCTCCACCCTATAACAAAAGGAATTTCAGGCAGTTCCTTAGTAGTTCTCTCCCAGCATACACACAAACACGCGCACACACACACACACACACCTCCTTGTATCTGAGTTTGAACAGGAGGGAGTATAACTTCAAGGTAACAGGGAATAATTTCTCAGATGAAGACCTAAGATTCATACCTTGATTTCTATATTTTAGTGCTATCCACACATCTTTTCATGTATTCATTCATTCAACCAATAAAGAGTCACTGAGCACCTGCTCTACGCCCCTAGGCACAAGGGATACAAACATGAATAAAATCAGCTTCCCCTCCTTCTAGGATCTCACAGTGCAGTGAGAAAAAAAAAGGAGGTAAACAACTAGGGTACAGCCTGTGATGGAATGGGATAACTTTGAAATGAATCAAATTAATTACTAATGGAGCTGATTTTAAATAAGTGTATCTACTCCCTGCTCCCATTGATCCAGCAAGGTTCTGAGAACCAACTGATCAAAGACTAGCGCCAAGTCCACACCACCTCAGATTAATGGTTTTTCAACCTAGGAAGGTCCATGCAGTACCTAATGGATTGAGGCATGAACACTAATACACATCTTACTATGCACAGGAAAGCATCTGATTTTGCTCTTTGTTTTATCTCCTAACAGAGACCAAATGACCCAGAGACTGTGGAAACCATCTTGAACCTCTTAGATCAAGACCGAGATGGATGTGTTGATTTTCATGAGTACCTCTTGTTGGTGTTCCAGTTGGTCCAAGCCTGCTATCGTAAGCTAGACAATAAGTCATATGGAGGCAGGACCTCGCAGCAAGAAAGGGGGCAGGAAGGAGCACAAGACCGTAAGTTCCCAGGAAACACAGGTACACAACACAGACAGAGGCACGAGGAAGAAAGGCAGAACTCCCACCACAGTCAGTCTGAGAGACAAGACAGAGATTCCCACCACAGTCAGTCTGAGAGACAAGACAGAGATTCCCACAGTGGTCAGCCTGAGAGACAAGACAGAGATTCCCACCATGGTCAGCCTGAGAGACAAGACAGAGATTCTCACCACAATCAGTCTGAGAGACAAGACAAGGATTTCAGCTTTGATCAGTCAGAGAGACAAAGTCAAGACTCCAGCTCTGGTTCTGGTAAAAAAGTGAGTCACAAATCTACCAGGGGCCAGACTAAATGGCAGGGACATATCTTTGCCTTAAATGGGTGTGAAAAACCAGTTCAGGATTCTCATTATGGTCAGTCTGAAAGACTTGCACAACAGCCTGAAACATTTGGACAAGACTCTTACTTTAACCGAACAAATCAACAGAAATCAGGCTCTTATTGTGGACAGTCTGGGAGGCTGGGTCAGGAATTAGGCTGTGGTCAGATGGACAGACAAGACCAGAGTTATCATTATGGTCAGACAGACAGACAAGACCAGAGTTCCCACTACGGTCAGATGGACAGACAAGGCCAGAGTTCCCGCTACAGTCAGACAGAGAGACAAGGCCAGAGTTCCCACTACAGTCAGACGGACAGACAAGGCCAGAGTTCCCACTACAATCAGATGGACAGACAAGGCCAGAGTTCCCACTATGGTCAGATGAACAGACAAGCCCAGTGTTATCAGGATGGTCAGACAGACAGACAAGGCCAGAGTTCCCACTACAGTCAGCCAGGCAGACAAGGCCAGAGTTTCCACTATGGTCAGACACACAGACAAGGCCAGAGTTCCCACTATGGTCAGACAGACAGACAAGGCCAAAGTTCTCACTATGGTCAGACAGACAGACAAGGCCAGAGTTCCCACTATAGTCAGATGGACAGACAAGGCCAGAGTTCCCACTATGGTCAGACAGACAGACAAAGCCAGAGTCCCCACTATGGTCAGACAAATAGACAAGGCCAGAGTTCCCACTATGGTCAGACAGACAGACAAGGCCAGAGTTCCCACTATGGTCAGACGGACAGACAAGGCCAGAGTTCCCACTACAGTCAGATGGACAGACAAGGGCAAAGTTATCATTATGGTCAGACAGACAGACAAGGCCAGAGTTCCCATTATGGTCAGACAGACAGACAAAGTCAGAGTTATCATTATGGTCAGACAGACAGACAAGGCCAGAGTTCCTGCTATGTTCAATCACAGACTGGGGAAATACAAGGGCAAAATAAGTACTTCCAAGGAACCGAAGGAACAAGAAAAGCCTCTTATGTTGAACAATCAGGAAGATCAGGGAGGCTAAGTCAACAGACTCCAGGACAGAAAGGATACCAAAACCAGGGACAGGGATTCCAGTCTAGGGACTCACAGGAGAACATCCACCAGGTATGGGAGCCTGAAGAGGATAGCCAACACCACCAACACAAACTCTTAGCACACATCCAACAAGAAAGACCACTTTGTCACAAAGGGAGAGACTGGCAATCATGCAGTAATGAGCAGGGCCACAGACAGGCCAAGACCAGGCAGAGTCATGGTGAGGGGCAGAGCCACTGGGCAGAGGAAAAGCAGGGCCATCAAAGTTGGGATAGACACAGTCATGAGGGTCAGGAAGGTCCATGTGGGACACAGGACAGGCAAACCCCTGAAGATGAGCAGAACCATCAGAGACGAGACAGACAAACCCATGAAGATGAGCAGAACCACCAGAGACAAGACAGGCAAACCCATGAAGATGAGCAGAACCGTCAGAGACGAGACAGGCAAACCCATGAAGATGAGCAGAACCACCAGAGACGAGACAGGCAAACCCATGAAGATGGGCAGAACAGTCAAAGACAAGACGGGCAAACCCATGAAGAGGATCAAAACCATCAGCAACAACATAATAGACAAAACTATGAGGAGAAAGAGAGATATCAAGGATCTCAGAATCAAAAATCCCAAGTGACCCAGAGAAGTTGTCCTAACAGAGAAAAATTCCACATGAATGAGGATGACCAGAGCCAAGGTTCACAGAAAAGACACACTGAGCCATCCTTCTATCCAACCCAGAGCAGTGGGAGGCCCCAAAGCAGAGAACAGCGTGGTCACCCTATCAAGGCAGCTACTGTTCCCAACCCCCTCTATGACTATGTGCAAGAGCAGAAATCCTATCGATACTAGTCTATGTGAGCACCACAGGTAAAGCAGCACAAAGGCAAAAAAGAAACCTATATATTGAGTTCACCTTTAATTCTACTTAAAAGATCAAGAATGTATTTCTTCCCTCTATCCTCTGCTGTATCTACCTGCAAGGATGTTTTTGAGTACTAGTATTCATGTAAGGGCTTTTTGGTTTTTTGAGCAGCAATTCTAGGGTTTTCTGATTCAGTGAAATCTAGGTGGTAAATTGGGTGAAATAATCATATCTTAATGTTGATCAGTTTGGGTATTTAAATCATTTCCTGCTTTGACCTCTGAGACCTGGTTGAATCATTGAAAGGTAGAACAGTAGAACACTTCTCCCTAAAGTTCAGAAACAGAAAAGATATTCTGAAGATTTATATTACATCCAAGGATAGGAACCGTAGGTTTGGTGAGCTTTGGATCCTGTGGATAAAACATCAGGAATTTCAAGCCTCATAGTCTAGACTAGAATGAAACTCAGTTCAAGGCTGCTAGGAGAGCTGAGAACATAGAGTGCATCTCTGATGTTTACTACATCTCCCATGCCAGGCTCTTATTCCACACCAGAGGGACTGTCCAATAGTGCCTATCACTAGAGCTGAATGAACCCATTCCAACTCAATACCTTTCTAGTTTCTGATTATATAAAACAGAGAGAAAGTATATGTCACATGTTTGCAAATTCCAGGGGATCAGAACTGTTGATCTATAGCTCCTAAGACCTGAAAACTCTTCTCAAGAAAATCTATGTGCAGATTATGAATTGTATTAAAATATCTAATAAATAATTGATAAGCAATGACTTTCATGACTCCTTTCTTTCTTCACTGTGGGAAGATTGTGCTATTTTCACTTTTGAGCCATTTCCCAAAAATAACACCTTATTTCTTGATTTCTAAAATGTCTTTGTTCCCTGAGTTCCTGGGCACTGAAAAAAAATAAGAATCAATACTAAACAAATAACAAACAGTCAAAATGAAACTGATCTATAATTTTCAGCTCCTCCTCCCTCTACTTAGTCATATTTTACCTTTACCACTCCCTCACTGCCACATTCAAATTGTTATTGAGTCTTCCCAACTCTACATCCCCATAACTTTTGAATCTCTTCTCACGTCTTCATCTCCACTGCCTTAATGGCCCTTCTCCTCAGTGGCTCCCCAGTGACTTGAGAAAAAAATATACATCCCTCAATGTGTCACATAAGCCTCACTATCTGAGCAGATGACCTACCCAGCCTAGTCACATGAGAGGCCCCTCCCAGGAGCATCCAATGCTCCAGTCACACCAAGGACTTAAGCTTTTCTTAGTACACTTGATCTTTCATGAATTCATATCTTTGAATATGCCATCCCATCAGCATGGAATACCTCCCTGCTATTTTCTGCCTGAAAAAACCCTAGGCATCCTCTGGGTCCCAACTAAAACCTCACCTCTTCTAAGCAGCCTTTCTGACACTCCAAACTCTGCTTTCTCTAAGTTCACACTCACTTCTGTTATATCATTTGGCCCACACTGTATGGTAATTTTCTCTCCTGGAAAACTGGGAATAAGACCGTATCTTACTCAACTTTGTACTGCTCAGCACTTAATATAGCCAGTGATGTCTAGTGGTACTAACTGTTTTTGAATAAGTGGACAGATGGAGGAAATAAGTCTGGCTTTGTAATAAATTCAACTGGACATTAATTGGGCATCTACTGCATATAAACCACAGGGACAAACAAGAGAGACTGAATTAACTCCTCATTTAGTTATGGCTCAAGGAACAAAACTAACCTTTTTAGGTCTTTTAAACAATAAGGGCTTTACTGCCTAGAACAATAAGGGCTGAATTATTAGAAATTAGAAATCAACCCCAGGGACTATTGAGTTCAATACATTACCAGACTTGCAATCCAAAAATCAGAAACATGTGATTCAGAAGCCTCTGACATTGCTGCCAAAATTGCCTATCAACCTGTCTCTATAACCTTATTTACAAAAAAAACAAAAAGCCAAAATCTTGGTGTGATGGTCTCTAACTCACTTTCACCTTCCAAATATCATGCAAATATGCGTAATTGGAAAAACATTAATTCACATCTAGAACTCTAGCTGCAAATAAGTCTAGGAAATATAGAAGGAGATAGGAATGTTGTATTTACCATAGGAAGAATATGATAACTCATAATAATAGCTGCTTTCCTGAAGAAAATAAAAATATAGTAAGACCAATATATACAGCAAACAACCATTATGCAAGGCACAATGTCATAAGTATAAGAAAATTACTGTTATGACACCAAGGATGTAAGTAGCTATACCTAGAAGGACTGAGAAAGAGTCCTAAGAAGGACTTAGAAGAAAGGCATCTAAGCTAGGACTGTGATCCTGGGGGACAGAGAAAAATGCAAAGGGCCATGGCTTGTCCTGGGCCTCAAGATCAGTGAGAATGCCCATATGTTGGCTGCTGTTTAAATGACACATGTGTTCATGTGTAGGAAGAGTCTCCTACACAAATATTCTCTGTAACTTAAACTCTCCCCAGCAAACTAAATCAGAAGGTGGAGAATCAGGGTGAAAGAACTCAAAATCTGGAAGCTGCTCAACAATCAGTGCATCATCTACATGCCAAGTCCTTTTTTTTCTGTCTCAAAACACAAAACAGCCCAAATCCATGATTCTTTTCAACTCTACTCCCGTCATCCCACTCCAGGCCACCTCTCCTAGAATACAGCTTCCTGATGGGACTCCCCATCCCTTTTAAAAAGGTAGACCACATTGTGCCACTCCCTACTTGAAATTCCCAGTAGCTTCCCTCCACATTGAGAATAAAATCCTACTTTATTCTCAGGACTTTCCTATAGGATGGGGCCCTGCAAAGCCTCATCTTTCACCATTCTCCTCTGCATCACTGTTTTCTAATCACTCTGGCCTTCTTCCCATGATTCTAGCAGGACAAGCTGATCCCCACCTGGAGACCTTTGAACCAGCTATTTCTTTTGATCAGAATAGTCTTCTTCTCAATCTTGGTGTGGCTCAATCCTTATTTCATTCAGGTCTTGGTTAAAAAGTTGCCTCGTGAGAGAAGCTTTCTCTGGCATTTATTCTAAAACGGTATCACCCCAATCACTCTCTACCACATATTCCTCATTTGTGCTGCCAATGTTCTTAACACTTTTCATATTTGATACCTTGTTTTTATGTTACTCATTTATTGTCTTTTTCTCCCTACTGGAATGTAAGGCCCATAAGAACAAGGATTTTGTTTGTCTTGTTTGCTGCTGTAATCTCTGCATTTCAGACAATAGCTTGTCATGATGTACATCCAAAAAATAAGTGTTGGTTGAATGCTCATAGAAGCCCTCCATGATCTGGCTTCAGTGTACATTTCCAACTCAGTTTCCAACAATGCCCCTAGACTCCAACTTAACAGGACAACTTTCTAGCCTCCATGTCATTGCTTATACAATTTCTCCACTTAGATGCTGTCCTGATCTTTGCCTGCCAAAATCCTACCCATTCTTGGGACTGATGTCACCTTCTGCACCTATCATCAGCATAGAGCTTATCAGATTGCATTGAAGCAAATTTTAAACTCATCTGTTTCCCATCAAGCAATAAGGTCCCAGAAGACAGAAATTGCATCTTATTCACAGTTGTATATTTCACATCAAACACAGTGACTGACCAATTATACACATAAAGTTGAGATTTAAAATTTTAAAAAGACTTACATTTAAGACCTAGTTTTACCACTTACCAATTTTATGATCTTAAAAATTTGTCTCTTTAAGTCTCAGTTTTCTCATCTATAAAACGGGGTTTAAAAATCCAGTTTAAAAAATCAAAAATTAACAAGTGGAACCCAATCAAACTAAAGAGCTCTTCAGAACAGCAAAAGAAGCTGCGGACAGAGTAAATGGAAAACCTACAAAATGGGAGAAAATGTTCTCAAACTATTAATCCAACAAAGGTCCAATACTCAATATCTGTAAGGAACTTAAACCAACTAGAGAAAAACAAATAACCGCATTTAAAAATTGGCAAAGAACATGAGCAAACACTTTTCAAAAGAAGACATACAAGCAGCCAGCCAACAAACATGAAAAAATGTTCATCATTATTAATCATCAGAGAAATGCAAATCAAAACCACAATAAGATACAATCTCACACCAGTCAGAATGGCTGTTATTAAAAAGTCAACAAATAACTGATGCTGGCAAGGCTGTGGGTAAAGAGAATACTTATACACTGTTGTTGGAATATAAATTAATTCAACCACCATGGCAAGCAGTTTGAAGATTTCTCAAAGAACTTAAAACAGAGCTATATCCCATTACTGGGTACATATCCAAAAGAAAATAAATTCTTCTACCAAAAACACACATGCACTTATATGTTTATTGCAGCACTATTCACAATAGCAAAGACATGGAATCAACCTAGATTCATATCAACGGTGGATTGGATAAAGAAAATGTAGTACATATACACCATGGAATACCACACAGCCATAGAAACAAACAAAATCGTGTCCTTTGCAGCAACATGGATGCAGCTAGAGGCCATTATTCTAAGCAAATTAATGCAGAAACGGAAAACAAAATATGACATGTTCTCACTTATAAGTGGGAGCTAAACACCGAGTACACATGGACATAAAGATGGGAACAATATACACTGGGGACCACTAGAGCGGGGAAGGAGGGAAAGAAGTGTGGATTGAAAAACTTCCTGTTTTGAGCATTTCCTGAGTACTAAGCTTGGATACTAAGCTCAACACCTGGATGATGGGATTCATACCCCAAACCTCAGTGTCACACAATATATCTATGTAACAAACTTACACATGTACCCTCTAAAGCTAAAATACAAGCTGAAGAAAAAATTCCAAAGTTTAAAAATTCCAAAGTTTCTTAGAGATAAATACAGATGATATACGCAAAAGTGATTTATAATCTGATCGCTCCTTGCTCATTTACCTGGTATGTATCATCTATTCTTCTCCTAAATTATTTCAATAGAACCTTAACTAATACATTTTGATATGATTTGGGTGTGTGTCTCTTCCAAATCTCATGTTAAAGTGTGATTCCCAATGTTGGAGGTGGGGCCTAGTGGGAGGTACTTGAGTCATGGGGGCAGATTCTTCATTAATGGCTTGGTGCTGTCCTTGTGGTAATGAGTGAGTTCTCACTCCATGAGTTCATGTGAGATCTGGTTGTTTAAAAGAGCCTGGGACCTCTTCCCTCTCTCTTTTGCTCTGTCTCCTGCCATGTGATATGCCTGTTTGCCCTTCACTTTCCACCATGACTAAAAGCTTCCTAATGCTTTCACCAGAAGTAGATGCTGGCATCACACTTCTTGTACAATCTGAAGATTTATCATCCAAAATAAACCTCTTTTCTTTATAAATTACCCAGTCTCTTATTATTTCTTATAACAATGCAAAATGTACTAATATAGAAAATTGGTACTGACAGTGGGGTGTTGCTATAAAGATACCTGAAGATGTGGAAACAGCTTTGGAACTGGGTAAGGGGCAGAAATTGGAAGAATTTAGAGGTCTCAGAAGAAGACAGGAAGATGAGGGAAAGTTTGGAACTTCTCAGAGACTTGCTAAGTGGTTGTGACCAAAATATTCATCAAAATATGAACAGTGAAGGCCAGGCTGATGAGGTCTCAGATGGAAATGAGAAACTTATTAGGAACTGGAGCAAAGGTCACCCTTGTTACACTGTAACAAAGAGCTTGGCTGCTAGGGATCTAGTATCTGGTAGAAGAAATTTCTGAACAGCAAAGCATTCAAGATGTGGTGTGGCTGCTTCTAACACACTATGATCAGATATGAGAGCAAGGAAGTGACTTAAAGTTGGAACTTCTAATTAAAAGGAAATCAGAGCATAAAAATTCAGAAAATTTGCTACCTGGCCCTGTAGTACAGAAGAGGCTTTTCAGGAGAGGAATTCAAGCAGGCTGCAGAGCAACTACTTGCTAAACAGATTTGAATGCCTAAATGGAAGTACATTGCTAATAGTCAACACAATGAAAAAAAAAGCCCCAAAGCTATCTGAGAAGTCTTCAGAACAGCTCCTCCCATCATAGCCCAGAGGCCTGGGAGGAAAGAATGGTTTCAAAGGCCAGGTCCAGGACACTGCTGTGCTGTGAAGCCTCAGGACACTGCTCCCTGCATTCAGGCTGCTCTGGCTCCAACTGGGACTCTAAGGGCCCCAGATATAGCCTAGGCCCTGCTCCAAAGAGTGCAAGCCATAGTCTTGGAGGTGTCCACATGGTGTTAAGCCTGCAGGTGCACAGAATGCAAGCATTAAGGAGGCTTGGCAGCTTCCACCTAGATTTCAGAGGGTGTATGGGAAAGCCCAAGTGCCCAGGTGGAGCCACCAGAAGCTTAAATTCTGAGCATGGAAAAGCCACAGCCGCTCAATTCTTACCCACAAGAGCAGTCACAGGGGCTGCACCCTGCAAAGCCACAGGGCCTTGGGAACCTGCCCTTTGCATCAGCGTGCCCTGGATGTGGGACATGGAGTTAAGGATTATTTTGAAACTTTAGGGTTTAATGCCTGCCCTCCTGGGTTTCAGACTTGTGTGGGGCCAATCCCCCTTTTTTTGGCCAATTTCTCCCTTTCAGAGTGGGATTTTTTGTTTGCTTTTTGAGATGGAGTCTCATCCTGTCGCCCAGGCTGGAGTGCAGTGGCATGATCCTGGCTCACTGCAACCTCCACCTCCCGGATTCAAGCAATTCTCTTGCCTCAGCCTCCTGAGGAGCTGGGATTACAGGCATGCGCTATCATGCCCAGCTAATTTTTTGTACCTTTGGTAGAGACAGTGTTTCACCATGTTGGCCAGGCTGGTCTCAAACTCCTGACCTTGTGATTCACCTGCCTTGGCCTCCCAAAGTATTGGGATTACAGACATGAGCCACCACACCTGGCCAAGGAATGGGAATGTTTACCCAATGCCTGTGCCACCATTATATATTGGAAGTAAGTAACTTGTTTTGTATCTTCCAAGCTCATAGGTGAAAGGAACTTGTCTTGAGTCTCAGGAGAGACTTTGAACTTTGGACTTGAGTTGGAATGAGTTAGGACTTTCTGGGGCTGTTGGGAAGAGATGATTATATTTTTCAATGTGAGAAGAACACAAGATTTGGTGGGCTAGGGGTAAAATAGTATGATTTGAATGTCTGTTCCCTCCAAATTTCATGTCAAAATGTATTCCCCAGTGTTGGAGGTGAAGCCTAGTGGGAGGTGTTTGGGTCATGGGGGCATATCCTTCATAAATGGCTTTGTGCCCTCCTGGGTAATGAATGAGTTCTCATTCTGTTAGTTCATGTGAGAGCTGTTGTTTGAAGGAGGTTGGCACCTCCTCCTCTCTCTCTCTTGCTCTCTCTCTTGCTATGTGGTACACCTATTCTCCCTTTGCCTTCTGCCATGATTGTAAGCTTCCTCAGGTTCTCACCAGAAAGAAAGTAGATGCTGGCATCATGCTGCTTGTACAGCCTGCAGAACCATGAGCCAAATAAACCTCTTTTTTTAAATGAATTACCCAGTCTCAGGCACTCCTTTATAGCAACACAAAACTAACACACATTTCTTCAAGAAAAGGTTCATACCTTATTCTGTATATCATTGTATCACCTAGAATAGTTCAGGTAAATATTTGGTGGATGCTTGCCAAATCAAATTCAACTGAACAGACTCTCTCCATCACATCATGACTCTTTTCCTCCAAGTCTGGCACCCCCATTCTATGCCCACTGTCATATCCTTCTGGTCATGTTGCTTTCATTCACCTCTCCTTCTCCCAATACATAGTACCCAACATTTTTCTCTCTCAGATTTCCTGTGCACCACATCCCAACAAGCCTCACTTAAAAAACACCCCTAAAAGGTAGCTAGGTTTCCCTCAGCACCACCAATGCCCTCCCTGAATTGTAAGATCTCCGGTTGTGACCATTCTATTTTCTCACTCCTTAGACACTTCCTTACTTCTTCTTCTCCTTTGGAGTTCAAACCCAACAGTTCCTAACCATCAACTCCTGGAAAGTCCAATTCAAAACTTATCTTCTCTAGTCATCCCTCAGTGACAAATCCTTCTTTCTACTGTTGATTTTCAGGTACTCTGACTGAACTGTGTACATTTTTCTTTCTGATGTCAGCATATACAAGTGTTCTTCTGGTGTTTCTGTTATGTATTTCATCCTTCCTTAAAAAAAAAAAAACTGTAAGGTCATTAAGAAGCTGACATGTCTCCTGTTTTCTTTGAGAACCAAGCAGAAAATGAATTTGCACCATTTTTATTAGCTAACTTATTATGAGACTTACTAAGGCAGTAGGGGTCTAACTTGAATTGAGCATTTCCTGAGTACTTACTGTTAAAATACAATCTCTTAAAAAGTAACATGCATTCTTAAGAGAAACAGGCACTGAAAGCAACAATTAAACAAATACCAAAACCCCCTCTCACACCACTCACAAAAATTAACTTGAAACGGATAATACACTTAAATGTAAGACTGAAACCACAGAACTCCTAGAAGAATGCAAATCTAAACTACAATGAGCTAGCACCTGTTAGGATGGCTACTGTCAAAGAAACAGGAGATAACAAGTGTCAGGGAGGATGTGGACAAAAAGGAATCCTTGTACACTGTTGGTGGGAATGTAAACTAGTAAAGCCATTATGTAAAACAGTATGGAAGTTCCACAAAAATTAAAAATAGAACTACCATATGATGCAGCAATCCCATTTCTGGGTGCATATCTGAAGGAAATGAAATCAGTATCTCCCAAGAGATGTCTGCCCTCTCATGTTCATTGCAGCCCTATTCACAATAGCCAAGAAATGGAAACAACCTAAGTGTGAGTTAATGCATGAATGGATTAACACCGGGGCCTATCATGGGGAGGGGGGAGGGGGGAGGGATTGCATTGGGAGTTATACCTGATGTAAATGACGAGTTGATGGGTGCTGACGAGTTGATGGGTGCAGCACAGCAACATGGCACAAGTATAGATATGTAACAAACCTGCACGTTATGCACATGTACCCTAGAACTTAAAGTATAATAATAATAATAAATAAAAAATTGTGGTGTGAGAGTGTGTGTGTGTGTGTGTGTTCTGTAATCGGCCATAAAAAAAGGATATCTTACCATTTGCAGCAACATGGATGAAGCTTGCGGGTATTATGCTAAGGGAAATAAGTCAGTTAGAGAAAGACAAATACTGTATGACTCACATGTAAAATCTAAAAAAGTCAGAATCATAGAAGCAGAGAGTAGAATGGTGGCTGCTGGGAACTGAGCAGTGGAGAAATAGAGAGATATTGATCAAAGAATACAAACTTTCAGTCCTAAGATTAATAAGTTCTGGAGATCTAAATGTATAGCATAGCAACTGTACTTAACAATACTGTATTGTATACTTGAAATTTGATGGTATTCTGATAAAAAACAAAATTTGCTAAGAGAATAAATCTGAAATGTTCCCACCACAAAAGAAAAAGATAACTTTTAACAATTTTTATTTATAATATGTGTGGGTACATAGTTGGTATATATATTTATGGGATACATTAAATACTTCAGTACAGCATGCAACACATAATAATCACATCATGGAAAATAGGGTATCCATCCCCTCAGGCATTTATTCTTTGTGTTACAAACCATTTAATTACACTCTTAGTTATTTTTAAATGTACAATCAAATTATTTTTACTCTAGTCATTTGGATGTGTTATAAAATACTAGGTATTATTCATTCTTCAAAATATTTTTGTACCTATTAACCGTCTCCACCTCCCCCTAACCCCACACTACCCTTATCAGCCTCTGGTCACCATCCTTCTACTCTTTATCTCCATGTGTTCAATCATTTTGATTTTTATATCCCACAAATAAGTGAGAATATGCAATGTGCCTGGTTTATTTCACTTAACATAGTGATCTCCAGTTCCATCCATGTTGCTGCAAATGACAGTGTCCAGTTCTACAAAAGGTAATTATGCTTTAATTAACTTGATAATGATAATCATTTCACAATACATATGTATATCAAGTCATCAGGTTGTACACCTTAAATTTATACAATTTTGTTTATCAATTATACTTCAGTGAAGGAGGAATTATTAAATTTAAGATAAAATTTAAAAGATTTTTTAAGTAGCATCAGTCAAAGAGAGAGAGAGCCCTGGACTGGGAGTAAGGAAACTTGAATTCTAATTCTGGCACTGTAACTAATACCACATCCAACCTTGGGTCATGTGTGTCACCAGACTATGCTCCAGTTTTCTCATCCTTAAAATGAGGAGCTGACACAATGTAATCTATAATGTCTCCTTCAAGACTGTAATGCTATGATTTCAAAACTAAATATCTAGCTCAATCAGCTAGCCTGGTTAAGTAAATATTCCAGAGGCTGAAAACACCCTGGATGCAAATTGGAGAAAAATATTCCATGCTGTTCTAGTGCCGCCTGCTGGTCAACGGATTCCTTAAGACATTCCCTCCTTAAGAGTTAGATGTCTAAGCAAAGTGACAAATACTGTTGCAAAAACAACAGGTCACAATTTGGCACTCTCTACCCAGTGAACAAGTAATACTTTCATTGTATAGACTGGTCACCAGCTTCTGCTGAAACAGTTAATTGATGTGAAAAGGGACACGTGCTGGTGGCTCCCTGATTGGGTGTCCCTAGCAACTGTTTTTGTTTGTCTTTTTGGTTTTTTATATCACTACCCCAAGCCCAATTATTGTAGGGCTTTGCTCTAGTTTTGCTTGCCACTGAATGAGACACATTCAGTTCATTCAGTAAATTCAATCCCAAATAGTTATTGAGCATTTTACTAGATTCCCTAAATGTACAAACAGATGTAGTATGGTATGAAGTTAAGAGCAGACATTTCGAGTCCAATAGAAATAGATTCCAATCTTGGCCCACGTGCTTAACTTCCTGTGGGGTTGAGCCTTGGTTTCCTTACTTTAGACCAATAACAGGCTCTACAATTGAGGCAATAATTAATAGCCTACCAACCAAAAAAAGTCCAGGACCAGACAAATTCACAGCTGAACTCTACCAAAGGGAAAAGGAGAAGCTGGTACTATCCCTTCTGAAACTATTCCAATCAATAGAAAAGGAGGGAATCCTCCCTAATTCATTTTATGAGGCCAACATCATCCTCATACCAAAGCCTGGCAGAGACAAAAAAAAAAAAGAGAGAATTTTAGACCAATATCCTTGATGAACATTGATGCAAAAATCCTCAATAAAATACTGGCAAACTGAATCCAGCAGCACATCAAAAAGCTTATCCACCATAATCAAGTGGGCTTCATCCCTGGGATGCAAGGCTGGTTCAACATATGCAAATTAAAAAACATAATCCAGCATATAAACAGAACCAAAGACAAAAACACATGATTATCTCAATAGATGCAGAAAAGGCCTTTGACAAAATTCAACAGCCCTTCATGCTAAAAACTCTCAATAAATTAGGTATTGATGGGACGTATCTCAAAATAACAAGAGCTATTTATGACAAATCCACAGCCAATGTCATACTGAATGGGCAAAAGCTGGAAGCATTCCCTTTGAAAACTGGCACAAGACAGGGATGCCCTCTCTCACCACTCCTATTCAACATAGTGTTGGAAGTTCTGGCCAGGGCAATCAGGCAGGAGAAAGAAATCAAGGGTATCCAATTAAGAAAAGAGGAAGTCAAATTGTCCCTGTTTACAGATGACATGATTGTATATTTAGAAAACCCCATCATCTCAGCCCGAAGCTGATAAGCAACTTCAGCAAAATCTCAGGATACAAAATCAATGTGCAAAAATCACAAGCATTCCTAAACACCAATAACAGACAAACAGAGAGGCAAATCATGACTGAACTCCCATTCACAATTGCTTCAAAGAGAATAAAATACCTAGGAATCCAACTTACAAGGGATGTGAAAGACATCTTTAAGGAGAACTACAAACCACTGCTCAACAAAATAAAAGAGGACACAAACAAATGGAAGAACATTCCATGCTCATGGATAGGAAGAATCAATATGGTGAAAATGGCCATACTGCCCAAGGTAATTTATAGATTCAATGCCATCCCCATCAAGCTACCAATGACTTTCTTCACAGAATTGGAAAAAACTACTTTAAAGTTATATGGAACCAAAAAAGAGTCCTTGTTGCCAGGACAATACTAAGCAAAAAGAACAAAGCTGGAGGCATCATGCTACCTGACTTCAAACTATACTACAAGGCTACAGTAACCAAAACAGCATGGTACTGGTACCAAAACAGAGATATAGACCAATGGAAAAGAACAGAGCCCTCAGAAATAATACTACACATCTACAACCACCTGATGTTTGACAAACCTGACAAAAATAAGAAATGGGGAAAGGATTCCCTATTTAATAAATGGTGCTGGGAAAACTGGCTAGCCATATGTAGAAAGCTGAAACTGGATCCCTTCCTTACATCTTATACAAAAATTAATTCAAGATGGATTAGAGACTTAAATGTTAGACCTAAAACCATAAAATCCCTAGAAGAAAACCTAGGAAATACCATTCAGGACATAGGCATGGGTGAGGACTTCATGTCTAAAATACCAAAAGCAATGGCAATAAAAGCCAAAACTGACAAATGAGATCTAATTAAACTAAAGAGCTTCTGCACAGCAAAAGAAACTACCATCAGAGTGAGCAGGCAACCTACAGAACGGGAGAATATTTTTGCAATCTACTCATCTGACAAAGGGCTAATATCCAGAACCTACAAAGAACTCAAACAAATTTACAAGAAAAAATAGAAAAAATCAAACAATCCCATCAAAAAGTGGGCAAAGGATATGAACAGACACTTCTCAAAAGAAGATATTTATGCAGCCAACAGACACATGAAAAAATGCTCATCACCACTGGCCATCAGAGAAATGCAAATCAAAACCACAATGAGATACCATCTCATACCAGTTAGAATGGCAATCATTAAAAAGTCAGGAAACAACAGGTGCTGGAGAGGATGTGGAGAAATAGGAACACTTTTACACTGTTGGTGGGACTGTAAACTAGTTCAACCATTGTGGAAGACAGTGTGGCAATTCCTCAAGGATCTGGAACAGAAATACCATTTGACCCAGCCATCCCATGACTGGGTATATACCAAAAGGATTATAAATCATGCTGCTATAAAGACACATGCACACGTACGTTTACTGTGGCACTATTCACAATAGCAAAGACTTGGAACCAACCCAAATGTCCATCAATGATAGACTGGATTAAGAAAATGTGGCACATACACACCATGGAATACTATGCAGCCATAAAAAAAGGATGAGTTAATGTCCTTTGTAGGGACATGGATGAAGCTGGAAACCATTATTCTCAGGAAACTGTCACAAGGACAAAAAACCAAACACCACATGTTCTCACTCATAGGTGAGAATTGAACAATGAGAACACCTGGACACAGGAAGGGGAACATCATACACCAGGGCCTGTCGTGGAGTTGGGAGAGAGGGGAAGGATAGCATTAGGAGATATACCTAATGTAAATGACAAGTTAATGGGTGCAGCACACCAACATGGCACATGTATACATATGTAACAAGCCTGCATGTTGTGCACATGTACCCTAGAACTTAAAGTATAATTTAAAAACAAAGAAATAAAATAATTTTAAAAATTAAAAATAAAATAAATAAAATAAAATTTCAATGATATCTTCTTTATCAATTGCCTGTAAGCATTTGTGGGGTGCCTGGCATGGAACCTGGTGTGTTGTAGGCACTAGAGAACTGTGAAGACACAACTCATGCACTAAAAGAGCTTGCAATTAGGTAAGGATAGAGGCAAGTGCTTAGCTATGCATATAACAATGATTCAATGTAACAATATTTGATGATCACTTCATGTACACCCAGGGCTGTAACAGACCATGGTAAGGCCCTAAGAAAGAAAACACCATGGGGCCGGGCGCAGTGGCTCATGTCTGCAATCCCAGCACTTTGGGAGGCCGAAGCTGGGAGACCACGAGGTCAGGAGATCGAGACCATCCTGGCTAACACAGTGAAACCCTGTCTCTACTAAAAATACAAAAAATTAGCCCAGTGTGGTGGTAGGCGCCTGTAGTCCCAGCTTCTTGGGAGGCTGAGGCAGGAGAATGGCGTGAACCGGGGAGGCGGAGCTCACAGTGAGCCGAGATGGCGCCACTGCACTCCAGCCAGGGTGACAGAGTGAGACTCTGTCTCAAAAAAAAAAAAGAAAGAAAGAAAACACCATGGAGGTTCAAAAGGGGGGCAGATCACTTGAGGTGGGGCAAGACAAATGTCTTCGTTGCAGAGAAGGCATCTGTCCTGGATTTTAATGAGTAATAAGAATTTAGACAGATTGATAATGTCCTTGTCCTTAAAATCTCACTTCATACTTCATCTCCATAAAGCCATTCCTTACTCCTACCTTAGTCATCAACTTTTCCACTCCACCTTTCTGCTCCTATTATTCCCAAACCTCTATTGTGGAATTCTAATTCATTCTGCTTATTTTAAACTTCATAATGCACTAAAAAGCAACAATTAAACAAATACTAAAACCCCTCTCACACCACTCACAAAAATTAACTTGAAATGGGTAATAGACTTAAATGTCAGACTGAAACCACAGAACTCCTAGAAGAATGCAAATCAAAACTACCTAACAGGTAGGCTGGCACCTACATGTCTCCTATTTTCTTTGAGAACCAAGCAGAAAATGAATTTGCACCATTCTTATTAACTACCTTATTACAAGACTTACTAAGGCAGTGGGAGCCCAACTTGAATTAAGCATTTACTGAGTACCTACTGTTAAAATACAATCTCTTAAAAAGTAACTTGCAGTGTACCTTTCACACTGAATCATAGTCTCCCTAAAGCCAAGGAAAGCATTGGTCTTATTCATTTTTAAGGCCCAGGAACTCAACGCCTAATAATAACAGCAACATCTTACATATGTTCCTTGGGGCTGCAGTTCAAAAGCCTTAGATTCATGCATTCATTCAACAAACACTGAGGACAACAATTTTCTGGACACTGTGCTTGGCACTAGGGGTACAGATGCCAGATGTCTTCTATCAAGGATTCACAATCTATGAGCAGGAAGACAATCACAATTCCATGTGATTAATCCAAAAGAATAAAACAATTATTTATAAATAGGAGTAAAAAAAAAAACCACTACCAGCTTTCCCTGAGCACTGAAGTGTGTGGCAGGCACAGTACTGAATGCCACATGTATCCTTATTCCCTATAATCCTCTCATGAACTCTAGTAAGTTAGGTGCTTTTTATCACGTCCATTTAACAGATGATAAAACTGAGGCTTACAGAGATTAATAACTTGCTCAAAGTCATATATCTTCCAAGTGGAGAGAAAATCATTCAAATCCATGTCTGACTTCAGGAGTCTATTTTTCTAAATCCCTTCATTGCCTCCCAAACCAATGAAAAGAGCCCACATGATGGGTCCTGCAATCTGTGGAGCAGAGTCTTGTATGTAACTAAATCAAGCCAAGTCTTTGATAGAACAGCCACACATAAGATGTGATGCACAAACATGAATCAAACCATCCCTGCCCTCAGAGTTCACAGCCTACTAAGAGATGGAGTATATTTAAATCACACATTTACTTCAAAGAATACTGTGCTGGGCCTATAATCAAGCACAAGGGCCAGAGGAGCACAGGTAAAGAGAAAATTACATCTGGTTGGGGAATACTAGTGGGACGCTTGCTGGAAGAAGCATTTGACCTGAGCTTTTGAGAACAAGTAGGCTTTAGAGAAGCAAATGTGAGTGAGGAGGAAAAATGAAGGTCATCAGCTTTAACAACAGTAGGTATGAGAGATTTGCCTGGGGCTTTTCATTGATTCTTATGATAATAGGAAGACAGCAAACTCTAATTGCTTTAAGAAAAAAAAAAAAAGCAGGCTAAAGCAACCTTAGGGTAAATTAATAGAAGTAGTATCGGCCGGGCCGCGGTGGCTCACGCCTGTAATCCCAGCACTTTGGGAGGCTGAGGCGAGCGGATCACAAGGTCAGGAGATCAAGACCATCCTGGCTAACACGGTGAAACCCCGTCTCTACTAAAACTACAAAAAATTAGCCGGGTGTGGTGGCGGGCACCTGTGGTCCCAGCTACTTGGGAGGCTGAGGCAGGAGAATGGTGTGGGCCCGGGAGGCGGAGCTTGCAGTGAGCCGAGATCGCACCACTGCACTACAGCCTGGGCGACAGAGCAAGACTGTGTCTCAAAAAAAAAAAAAAAAAAAAATAGAAATAGTATCTAGATAGGAAGGGAATAGAACTCTCTGCTCTGTCACTGCTCAGTCCACACATTATGAGGAATATTGCAAGCTAGAGTTCTAGAGGATCATGATAAGGACTTCTCTCCTAGAGAAGACGTATAGAAGGTTAGAGGCTTTTGCAAGTATCTGAAGGTTGTCATGTGGAATGACGAGCTATTCAGCATTGCTTGAGAGAGCCAACAAGTACAAGTTGAAAAGAAGGCATTTTTACCCATTTTAAAGAGACATGCCTTTATGTTTATAACAGCCCCTAAACAAAGCCCACTGTCCCAGGAAGTAGTGATCTTCTCATCACTCGCCCTGCATAAGAAAAGGCTGCATGTCCACCAGACAGGATTACCACAGAGGGGCTTTTGCAATGGGTGGGATTTGAGTTAGATGATTTCTAAGTTAAACTAGATGATCCAACTCCATGATTCAATGATTTAAAGGGGTCATCTAGTGCAACCTCCCACTTAACCCGGAAATCTCTGCCTTGACATCATTGCCAAATGGTCTCCCAGCTTCTGCCAGAACGTAGTTTTAAAATAATAAAGCTATGGGATATTTTCACTCATGTATCTTACTCCCACTTGTGGTATAGCCAGACGAGTTTGTGGTGAGTCAGTTGAGAAACAGAAGCAGCCACACTTGATACCTAATGCCTCTGTGTCTGAGCAGAGCACTGAGGGGCTTGTAAATCACACCACGGCTGCTCTCCTAGTAGGTCCAATGGTCTATGTTGCCACGCCCATATGCTTGCTCTGAAAAACTTCAGCCAAGCTATTTT
Organism: Theropithecus gelada; assembly: GCF_003255815.1. Lineage (NCBI taxonomy): Eukaryota > Metazoa > Chordata > Mammalia > Primates > Cercopithecidae > Theropithecus > Theropithecus gelada. Next base: position 17,546,595 of record NC_037668.1, on the reverse strand, counting down.
GGGAAACATCTATACCTCCAACCCTGCCAACCTCTTCAGAGAGTTATTTCCCCACATTTACAAGCTAAAATGGCCTAATTCTTCTCCCTTCATTTGTCTTTGAAGTTCAAAGAAAGGGTCCTCTATTTTTATAAAATTTGCTCCCAAGAAAGATAGGAATTTCCAGAAGACTAGAAGCCACATTCAAGAGCTTGAAATAAGATTCAGTAAACTACTAAACACTCCTCTTCTTTATAATTTGTTTCCTTTGAGAGGAAAAAAAAAGCCAGAAAGCCGAAGAGCCATCTCTTCATGGAAATTAATAAGACTTTTCACCACAATTTGATTAAATAAAACTCTATAAAGAAACCAACAGGAAACTAGTATAAGGAAAGGAGTCAGATTCCTTGACAACCTACTGGGTCTTTACCAGCTTGAAATATCCTGGCCATTGATAAGTATACTTTATTCAGCATTTATTTGTTAAGTTATTCAATAAATATTGAGTGCCTACTATGTTCCATGAACCATGGCACCAGGGATACAACAATTTTTAAAAATAGACAAAAAACATGGTCCATATAGAGTTTACATCCTAATGAAAAGAGAGTAGGAAATAAATAAGTAAAATACATATTATGTCAGATAATGATAAATGCTACAGAAAAAATAATAAAGCAATGAAGGAAAATAAGGAATGTTGAGGGTCACAACTTTAAGATGGCCAGTGAAGGTCTTCTGAGAAAGTAACATTGGAGCAAAAATGTGAAGAAGGTAAGAGAAAGAACCAAATGAATATCTGGCAGAACATTCCAGGGAGAACAGACAGCAGCTGCAAAGGCCCCAAGGCAGTAGCATGCCAGATGTGTTCAGAGAATAGCAAAGAGGCAAGTGGATATAAAGTGAGTAGGGGTGTGAGTCATAGAACATGAGGTAAGAAAAGTAACTCTGCAGGCCCACTAATGGTTCAGGGTTTTCTGGTTGGCTTAAGAGCTTTAGATTTTCCTCAGAGGAAGGGGAAGAGTCATCAGGTGGTTTTGCCCCAAACCTTTTCCATTTCCTGCACCTAGGATTTTCCCTTATGCATTTGAAGCCTATAGATCTGGACTCGATGATACTGACTTAAGTGACATCCCATGCCTCTGTAGGCTGTCATCTGACTCTTGTTTCTGCTGAAAGGTCCAGAGGTCCCGTCACCTAGGAGCAACATCATCAGGGATGCAGCACTTGGTTAACCAGCATGAGCCAGCCAATGTTATGTGGCTACCTAAGAATCACAAGAGCCCACTAAGCTAAACAGGGTCAGAAAAGAAACAAAATATAATTTCTGTCTTCAAGGGGTTTATAATCCAATTGGAAAAATCAAACAAATACACACATACACACACACACTTTGGAATGATTGCAAACAACCAACTACAGTGTAAAATTTAATAACATTACTCTACGGAATATCACATGTACAACATGATGTTTTGTTATATATATACTTTGTTAAATGGTCACCACCCATCAAGCTAATTAATAGATCCATCACTTCACATAGTTACCTTTTTTGTAGTGAGAACATCTAACACTTACTCTCTTAGCAAATTTTAAATATACAATACAGTATTATTAACTATGTTCAAACCATGCTGTACATTAGATTTTCAGAACTTATTCATCCTGCATAACTGAAACTTTGTACCTTTTGACAAATACCTCCTCATTTCCCGTAGTTCATTGTTAGTATACAGAGATGCAACTGATTTTTATAAGTTGATTTTGTATCCTGCAACTTTACTGAATTCATTTATTAGTTCTCACAGTTGTTGTTTGTTTTTGTTTTGTTTTGTTTGTTTGTTTTTGGTGGAGTCTTTTGGGTTTTCTATACATAAAACTATATCATCTGCAGAGACAATTTTACTTCATCCTTTCCAATTTGGATGATTTTATTTCCTTTTTCTTCCTTGATGGATCTAGATAGGACCCCAATACTATGTTCAATCGAAGTAGTGAGAGTAAGCATATTTGTCTTGTTCCTGATCAGGAGAAAAAGCTTTCAACTTTTCACCATTAAGGATGATATTAGCTGAATGCTTGTCATATACGGTCCTCACTGTGTTGAGGTACATTTCTTCTATACCTAGTTTTGTTGAGAGTTTTTATCATGAAAGGATGTTGAATTTTTTTCAAATGTTTTTTCTGCAGCTATTGAGATGATTGTGTGATTTTTTTTCCCTTCACTCTGTTAATCTGGTGTATCACATTCATTGATTTGCATATATTGAATCATCCTTGCATCCAAGGAAAAATCTCACTTAATCATGGTGTATCACCCTTTTAATGTGTTAGTAAATTTGGGTTTTTAGTATTTTCTTGAGAATTTTTACCTATGTTCATCAGAAATTTTGGCATGTAATTTTCTTTTCTTGCAGTGTCCTTATCTGGTTTGGTATTAGGGTAATACTGGTCTCATAAAAGATGTTGGAAGTGTTCCCTTTCCTTCAATTTTTGGGAAAAGTTTGAGAAGAATTCCATTAATTCTTTTTTAAATGTTCGTTATAATTCACCAGTGAGGCAATCAGGTCCTTGGCTTTTCTTTATGCCAGGTTTTTTAAATTACTGATTCAATCTCACTTCTTGATCAGTTCAGATTTTCTATTTATTGGTGAGCTGTGTGCTTCTAGAAATTTATCCATTTCTTCAAGGTATCTAATTTGTTGGCTTATAATTGTTCATAATAGTCTCTTCTAATCCTATGTATTTCTGTGGCACCAGTTGTAATGTCTCCGCTTTCATTTTCAATTTTATTTATCTGAGTCTTCTCTCTTTTTTTCTTAGCCTAGCTAAAGGTTTGTCAGTTTTGTTTATCTTTTCAAAAAAAAACCAACTCTTGTTTTTGCTGATATTTTCTACTGTTTTTTTAGTCTTGAGTTTATTTGTTTCTGCCTGGTCTTTGTTTTTTTCCTTTTTCTAACATTTTCTTCTTTTCTCACTTCTTTAAGATGTAAAGTGAAGTTTTTTGAGATATTTCTTTTTTGTTAATGTAAAAAAATCACTATAAATTTCCCTCTTAGAATGGCTTTTGCTGTATCCAATAAGTTTTGGAATGTTGTGTTTTTATTTGTCATTTGTCTCAAGATTTTAAAAATTTTCTCTTTGATTTCTTCTTTGACCCATTAATTGTTGAGGAGTATGCTGTTTAATTTTCACATCTTTGTGAATTTTTCAGTTTTTGCCCTGTTATTGGTTTCTGTTTTCATACCATTGTGGCATGAAAAGATACTTGATATTATTTTAGTCTTCTTAAATTTGTTAGACTTGTTTTGTGGCCTGACATATGACCTTTACTGGAGAATGCTCCATTTGTTGCTGTTGGATGAATGTTTTATATGATGTTTGTTAGGTCCATTAGATCTACTGCACTGTTTAAGGCCACTGCTTTCTTACTGATTTTCTGTCTGGATGATCTTCCCGTAGTTGAAAGTGGGTAATTGAGGTTTCCTCCTATGATTGTATTGCTATCTATTTCTCCCTTCAGTTATGTTAATATTTGCTCACTCTCTCTCTCTGATATTGGATATATATAAATTATTATACCCTCTTTATTAATTGACCCCTTTATTATTATATAATGACCTTTGTTTCTTGTGACAATTTTTGACTGAAATTCTATTTTATCTAATGTAAGTATAGTCACCTCTGTTCTCTTCTGGCTACAATTTGAATGGAATAGCTTTTTTCATCCCTTTGCTTTCAGCCTATGCATATTCTTAAAACTAAAATGAGTTTCTGGCAGGCAGCATATAGTTGGATATTCTTTTTAAAAAAATTCTTTCGGCCAGTCTACATATATTAATTGGAGAATTTAAAGTAAGTGTTGATAGGTAATGACTTACTCTTGCCACTTGTTCATTGTTTTCTGTCTGTTTTGTAGTTATCTTATTTCTCTCTTCTATCTTCTTCTCTTCTTTTGTGATTTGATAGTGTTTTATAGTAGTATGCTTGATTCCTTTAGTTTTATCATTTGTGTATCTACTGCATGTTTTCTGTGATTATCATGAAGCTTACATAAAATATCTTATAGTCATAATATTCTATTTTAAGTTACAACAGTAACTTTGACCACATACAACAACACTTTAACTTCTTTTCCCTCAAAATTATATGTTATTGATATCACAATTAACACATTTTCATATTGTGTATACATTAAAAAATTATTGTATAGTTATTTTTAATACTTGTGTCTTTTACTTTTTACACTAGAGTTAAAAGTGATTTATGTACTACCAATATTGTATTGAAGTATTCTGAATTTCATTATATTCTTACCTTTATAGTAAGTTTTACACTTTCATATGTTTTCCTGTTGTTAGTGTCCTTTAATTTCAACTTGAAGAACTCCCTTAAGCTTTTTTGTAAAGGAAGTCTAGTGGTAATAAAGTTCCTCAACTTTTGTTTGTCTGAGAAAGTATTTTTTGCTTCTTCCTTTCTGAAAGACAGCTTTTTTGGGCATAATATTCTTGGTTGGTAATTTTTTTCTCTCATGGTCAATAAGATTTCTGCTGAGAAATGTACTGACAGTCTTAAGGAAGTTCCTTTGTAAGTTGCTTCCTCTTGATGCTTTCAAAAATCTGTTTGCCTAACTTTTTGAGGATTTTATTATAATGTGTTTTAGTGAAGATCTGTTTATGTTTAATCTATTTGGAGTTGTTTGGGCTTCATATATGTGAATAGTCATTCACCTACCCAGACATGGGAAGTTTTCTGTTGTTCTTTTTTTTTTTCTTTTTTTGAGATGACATTTCACTCTGTCACCCAGGTTGGAGTACAGTGCTGTGATCTTGGCTCACTGCAACCTCCACCTCCCAGGCTGAAGTGATCTTCCCACCTCAGCCTCCCAAGGAGCTAGGACTACAGGTCTATGCCACCATGCCCAGCTAATTTTTTGTGTGTTTGGTAGAGACTGGGTTTCACCATGTTTCCCAGGCTGGTCTCAAACTCCTGAGCTCAGGCAATCCCCCCACCTTGGCCTCCCAAAATGGTGGGATTACAGGCATGAGCCACTGTGCCTGGCCTGTTGTTATTTCTTTAAATAGGCTTTCTTCTCCCATTCTTTTTATTTACTCTTTCTGGGAATTCTATGATGCATAAATTGTCTCACTTGTTAGTGTCCTATAAGTTGCACAGGATTTCTTCACCGTTTTTTATTAATTTTTCTTTTTTTCCTCTGATTATGTAATTTCAAATAACTTGTCTTCAGACTTGCTAATTCTTCCGCTTGATTGAGTCTACTGTTGAAATTTTCTATTGAATTTTCTAGTTCAATCATTGTGTTCCTTAGCTCCAGAATTTATGTTTGGTTCTTATATATGGTTTCTATCTCTTTGCTAAAATTCTCACTTTGTTAATGTGTTACTTTACTAATTTCATTTAGTTGTCTATCTGTATTCTTTTGTAGCTCACTGAGCTTCTTTAATATGATCATTTTTTAATTCTTATGGTTATTTTTAAGTCTATGAACTGTCTGGCAGTTCATAGATTTCCATTTCTTTGGGTTTATTTGTTGGTGCCTTATTTTGTTCCTGTGGTTGTGTCATGTTTCCCCAATTATTCATGATCTCTGTGGCTTTTGTGTCAATGTCCACACATTTGAAGAATTAGGCACATTTTTCAGTCTTTGCAGACTGGCTTTTGCAGAGAAAGCCCTTCATCAGTCAGCCCATCTAGAAATTTTGGGTGACCCAACTGGCAGGGTCCTTGGGTAGGCTTAATGCTGGAGTCTTCCGGTGGGCTACGCTGGTGTGTGGGTCAGTGGGCATGTGGGGCCTGGTGCCTGGGTCCACTAGGGCATGACTAGAGTTTGGATACACATGGGCAAGCCTGGCACCTATGTCTGCAGAGGTCAGCCTGGAGCTGGATCCTCTGGGTCTGACTTGGTGCTGGCATAAGTCTTCAGCCTGAGTCCACAGGGATGGGACTGAAGCCTGGGTCCCTGTGGACCAGCCTGGAACCTGTGTCTGTAAGTGCTAGCTTAGAGTCTGGGACCATGAGGGCTGGCCTGGCACTGGGGTGCATCTGGTGCCTGGGTATAAAGGAGCAGGTCTGCAGCCTGGTTCCATAGGCAGTGACCTGGCACTGGGCAGGCGTGGAGCTTGGGTTTGCAAGAGCCAGCCTTGAGTTTATGTCTGCAGGGGTCAAACTTCACTTTGGGCCCATGGAGGTTGCCCTGGTACTGAGGTCCATGAAAAAGTCAATTCCTCCTTTCATTCTCCTTCCCTCATCTGAGGGTATCTCTCCATACAGTGCTGTACAGGCTTGGGTAAGGGGTGACATGATTAATGTGAAACTGTCCTTTCTACCCTCTCCAATGTGTCTTTTCTTAATTCTGCACTGCACCCAAGTGCTATAATCTCTAATTTGGATTCCTTAGCTTTTAAGAAGTTATCTTCATGTGTGGATGATTGTTCAATGGATGTCTGTGAGAAGATGAGTGCTGGAAACTCCTATTCTTCCATCTTGCTGATGTCATTCTCCCACATATGTAGCTTTTTACATTCTCAAAACTCATATCAATCCTTAAAAGTTGTTATTGCTATGAACATCTTACAGATACAGAAACTAATGCACTTTAGTGACTTCCTCAAGATGTTCCAGCTTATTAACATGTAGCAAAACCAGGACTTGAACTCAAATCTTCAGAGTCTAAGTCCAGGACTCTCGGCACTGTCTCATAGCTGGGCCATTTTTTACATAGAACTAAATGCATAAGGGAGTATCTAAAGGAGAGTAATTAGAATTGGGTAAAATTGATCAGATATTTATTAGAGGAGGAGCTTTTGAGCCAAACTTTAAGTATGGGCTGAATGTGAATTGACATCCTCAAGAAGAGGAGGAATCCTAAGCATCAGGAGTAGCTTGAGCAGAGACACAGATGAGCATCTACCAAGTTAAATGCATGAAAAAGAAAACAGATTAGGTGGCTATAGGTAAGAGTCATGCTAAGGAGTAACTGAAGATTGATTAGAAGAGCACTGCTCATTGCTTTCTTCTTGACTTCTCACACCCTTAGTGTCCATAATGCTCCCTTCTCTCTAGGCTCTCCTATTCCTCTGGAAATGTCTTAGGCTTCTCCCTTATTTAGTCACCTTTAATGAGGCATTTCCTGCTCCTCTCAATCAAGTGCTTCTCAACTCTTGCTGCCACTTTATCATCTGGAGAGTTCTGAAACACTGGTACTTGGATTCTACTCCTAGAAATTCTAATTTTATAGGTCCGTGGTGTGACCTTGGAAATCTGGATTTTTAAAAGTTCCCCAGTGATTCTAACACACAGCTAAAGGTGAGAACCACTGACCTACACACTTCCTCTGGTCAGTCTCATCTTCTCATCACATTCCTCCTAATGGCTTCCAAATGTATGTCTCCAGCCCAGATTTCTCTCCTTAGTTTCAGATCTAGATATCCTACTACCTCCTGGATGCCTTTACCTAAGTGTCTCACAAGCATCTTAAACTCAATATGCTCAAAACTGAACACCTCCTTCTATATCCTTCTACCTGTATACAATCCTACTGTCTTCCCAGCTGCTCAAGCCAAAACCCCAGACCTCCCCAATTATTTCCTCTTCCTTACCTTCTACATCCAGTATGTCAGCAACCCCTATGGGTTTCTATTTCTTAAAGTTTTCCAATTCAAATGATTTGTTTCTCAGCCCAACTGCAACTATCTTCGTTCAACCCTCCATTTCTCACCTATTTTACTACATGGATTCCTAAGTGACTTCACTGTACCCTACCTAGCCCTCCATCAACCCATTCTCAATGCTACTGCTACAAAGACCTTTCTAAAATGTAAATCTGATTATGTCATCATCTCCTGCCTAATACCCTATAATTGTTCTCCATAGCCTGTGGGATAAAATCTACCTTCTTTACCTTTGCTCACAAAGTCCTTCATGATCTCCCCTCCTTAGTTCTCCCAACTTCAGCTCTCATCCCATTCTACCTCACACCCTATACCCAACTCGTCCAACAAGATTTGTCACAAGCAGCACCTTCTCTAAGCTACCTTCATTAAGCCCACTGTATGGGTGAGGTGTCCCTTCAGTGAGCTCCCATAATACCCTCTATCATAGCCTTTATTATCCTGGGTTAAAATGATGGGTTGACCTGGATGACTCCCTGACCACACTGTAATCTCCTCAAAGGTTAGGATCACATATTATTCCTCTTTATATATCTGATTCTTTGCATATCACAAGTGCTTAATTAAGGCTGTTGAACAATGAGTGAATGAATAATGGCTGAGGAAGGCCAGCTGTTAAGGAAAGTTTACAACTGACTGATAATTGTACATTTAGCAATAGAAGGTCACTGTAAGCTTTTTTATCAGAAGAATGACATACATGAAAATACTAATTAAGGAAGAATGATTTGATAATAGAGAATATGGTACAGATTTATCACCACATGAGAGACATCATATAAATCACTAAACTTCATGAGCGTCAGTAGAACAGAGGGCTCATTTAAAAGAGCTGAAATATCATCATCTGTGGTGCCTACTTCATATAGTGTTGGAAGTATAAAATAAAATAAAATTTTTGAAAATGTTCTGAATCCATAAATCACTATACAAGTGTAAGAAATTATAATTATGCAAATAAGAGGTGTAGCCACCAAAGAGTTTTTAGTAAAACCCAAAACAGCAGGGCTGAGTGATACTGAAAAAGAACATGAGTCAAATGACAGCTCCACCCCTTCACTATCATGTAACTTTCAGTAGATCATCTGGCCTTTCTATGCCTCAGTGTCTTCATCTACAAAGTATGAATACTACACTCATAGGTTTATTATGTTATTTTTGTATCTTGTATATAGCATGACAAATGGAAGGCATTCAATAAATTATACTTTTCCTTCCATCTTAAGCAACCACTCTACACTTGTTCTTATGAGATATTATCCCAAGCCTCTGACACAGGGACCAGAGCCCAGAGAAATTGGCATAAGTAAAAGAGCTGCACCTACTGAAACTCGTATTAGTACTTAAGTAGGAAGAGAAGTGGGAAACTCTTGGCAACTAAATGAGAACCACAAGGAGATAATGGGGTAAATGGTGCTTTAGATAAATGAATTACATCAAAGATTAACAATGGTTGGGAGCGCGTAACAAAACAACTTTGGAACCTGATTTCCGAGCAGGTAGGTCCATGGGAAGGAATGGACTAAAGGGCGTAGGATCTGGGAGTGAGGTCAGGAGGGAAGAATCTCTCACTCACATCCCTCTTTCTCTCTTCTGCTTTTGAGTCATCATGTGGCCTCAGGCAAGTCCTTCCAACCTCTGCCTCCATCTTATGCTCTGAAAATGGGCATTGTGATAGCACAAGCACAGTAGAAAACTGAATGGCTTGTCTTCCGACAGCACAAAGCTGCTGAGATGTCAGATCCTGATGGTCTGAGATAAAGAATATCCTAATATGCCAGTCCTGGAGTTCCTGGGCACATGGTAAGAAAAGACCAATGGAAGAACAAATCTCCAGCTACATTTTTGAATTTCAGCAAGTGGGTATTTACTAATGTATAATGAAGAGACATTGTTCCGAATCATAACACATAGTAGGAAAAAGATTTAATGCAAAAATGTAAAGTAATCAGACTGAATACCCCAGAGTCACAGAAGCTGAATATCAAATGACAGATAATGGAAAGAAAACACAAAACTCACAGCATTCACAGTGGTTTCAAGGAAGGCAATGTTCCGCATGAAGATTTGTGAAAGCAAAAAGGCCCTACCAATTACACACATAGGAGTCTCTTCCTGACCTCACCTCTCTGTTCATGGATCTGTTCCCAGAATTCTGCGTTTAGAGACTAAAGAAAGAAAAAGAACATGCAGAAACTTAATATTTCTCCTTTTGCTTTTTTCCTACAAATTCAAAATACCTTAGTTCAGCCCTCTATCAGTTTATGATCTCATTCCTTCTAGCACACCCCACTCTCCACCTCAGAGAGGAAGCCGGAGTCATTGTTGTAATTTTATAGACAGACACCTGGGGCCCAAAGAGTTTAAGTGACTCATGTAAGGTCACAGAGAATAGCAATTTCTCAGCTGGACCCATATCTGAGACCACTGGGCTCTCAATTTACCACATGGCCAGCTAGAATATATTTTAAAATTAACAATTGCTGAAAAAGACTAAGTTTTACATCCTGATGCCATCTTGTACAAAAAAAAAATACACAAAGACCATTCTTATTATTTTGAATTATTGATAAAAATTATTTCAAGACATTGTCCATAATATGGTACAATATATATCACTTGATATATGCTCCTAAGATCTTCATAGTAACACATGTCCTAACACATACCCTATAGTCAAAACTCACTTATTACATCACAGTTGGTGTAATGGGACAGGGCCAAAAAGAAAAGTTCAGTTCAGAAGACATCTAGTTTATTTTCTGGGTTTGTGTACAAATTCATATCTAAATAGTTTATGCAGTAAGGAAGATATTTCGCCTGTGCTTCCCATGAGAATTTTGGAGACAGCATTTTCTCCTGTTCTATGACTCCAAGGAACAGAATGAAGCACAGGAAGGAGCCACAGAAACAAGGAAGTGGACTGCATGCTGCCTGTCTGACGGGGGCATGCTCAGTTGCATTTTCTCAGGGCTGTTCTACAGAATGTCACTATCAGAAGATAGGTCGGGGATGGGGAGGGGAGAAACAGTCAGTTGTCCACGAGTTTCAGAAATGCTTTATCTATAGCCCCCCTTTGGAAACTCACCATATACACCCTATACATGCATAATAAACAAATAAATAAATAACTTGTTTCAATTTGCTTAATCCCGAGTTCCCAAATTTAGTTAAAACTAAAGCCTGAAGTACCTGAATACCTAGGAAGATCCCACGAAATTAGTGTCTTAACTAGAAACCTATGAAGTATAAGATGTTATCATGATACCACCTCCAAGCAAAAGAGAGTTACTTTGAGCTCCTCCAATGACCTCTAATGAGTACTATCAGAACCACCCACCACCTGTGCCCTTCTCTAAATGCCTGGAACTTGGAATCATTTGTTCAGGACCAATTCCTTCTTTTGGAGAGTAGAGGAAAAGAGGGTATATTAAAAAGGGAGAACCAAGAAGAGAGAGAGGAATGACAGAACTCTTCTATTTTTGATTCATCAAATTCTTAACAGCAAAATCAAAATCACATTGGAAGACAAAACACAAATTTCAAACCACAAAATCCACTACCTTCCAGATCTATAAGGCACCATTTCATTAGCTCTAAATCTCCATGGCTCCTGTATCAACTAATTGATTGACCAAAGGAGCAGACCTCATCTGTCCAATCCAGCAAGTTAGAACCAAAGCTCAGCCACTGGGTGACCTCTGACAGGCAACTTAACCTCAGAGTGGCCCCATTTCCACACCTGAAAGCAGAGGAAGTAGCCCTTCTGTCAGGCTGGGCTGGATAGGGAACAACTAATAAAAAGAGGATCGTAAAACCCTTTGAAATACAATCAGTGTCTTGTAAAAACTTAATAATTATAATTAAGCTGTAGCTAGAAGTCTGCGAGGTCCACACATGACAGTCAGCAGTCATTATGCTGGTATCTGATAAGAAGACACCCTCTGCTCCACTGCCATCAGCTGCACAAACTAGTCTTGGCTGTGTCTGATTTCTTCACACAAAGTTGTCAGAGTAAAAATATTGCTGCAGTCAAGTTGTCTTGATCTAATCATCATCATGTTTCATTAGAGATAAAATCCTGCCAGCCTCCTACATATCATGAACCTCTGTTCCCTGTGACTGGGGCAATCTCCTTCATGAAACTAGCACCTGCTGCAGAGGCCACCCCACTGTAGAGCACGGGTTTGTTCTAACCACATCAGAAGGGGCAAAAGCACTCACCAAACTACAGTGGGGGTGGTAAAGACAACACCTTCTAACTGGTACTTTCCATAGCAAATTATTATTATCTCCACGCAGGTAATAAGGAATTAAAATAGTAGTATTGAATAATGGTAGAGTGTGGGTTTTAGAGGCTGACAGATCTGGATTCGAATTCCAGCTCTGCCACTTGCCAACTTAATTGACCTTAGGTAAGTTACTTAGCATTACAAAGACTCAGTTTCTCCATCTACAAAATGAGACTATTCATGCTTACTACACAGGATTGGTGTAAGAATTAAAAAACAGAGACAATAGTTACTTTTGTTTCTGGCTTATAGTGATTGATGATGATAATTATGATCACAACAAAAGATAGAGTCCCCATCACCACATCTCATAGGCCAAAACCTCCCTCACTAAACTGGAGATGCAGGGCAGAGGTATATTTGGCCATATTTGAGTTCTCAGAACCTGAACCAATGTCCATTAAATTTGATTAGACTGAATTGATCATATAATGCTCAGTGCAGAAGATTAGGATGAAATATGTCAGATGCTTGGATTAGAAAGGTGAGGTCTCCATCCCAGCTAACACAGTGAAACCCCATCTCTACTAAAAATACAAAAAGCGAGACTGGCGTGGTGGCACACACCTGTAGTCCTAGCTACTCCGGAGGCTGAGGCAGGAGAATCGCTTGAACCTGGGAGGTGGAGGTTGCAGAGAGCTGAGATCGTGCCACGGCACTACAGCCTGGGTGACAGAGTGAGACTCTGTCTCAAAAAAAAAAAAAGAAAGATGAGGTCTCTTTGCTCCTCACTCCTACCCAGACTGAGAAGGCAGCACCATGGGAGCACTCTTGCCCACACCCTCACCACAGCCCATCACCCACCTCATCTTTGACATGGATGGCCTTCTTCTGGATACTGAATGGCTATATTCAGTGGCGTTTCAAGAAATACGCGATTGCTATGAAAAGAAATACAGCTGGGATGTAAAGTCCCTGGTAATGGGTAAGTAGGCATTAGAGGCAGCACAGATTATAATAGACATCTTGCAGCTCCTGATGTCCAAGGAGGAGCTGGTGGAAGAAAGCCAAACAAAGTTAAAGGAAGTGTTCCCTATAGCTGTGCTCATGTCAGGGGCAGAGAAATTCATCATCCACCTGCAGAAACACAGCATCCCATTTGCCATGGCCACCAGCTCAGGGTCTGCCTCATTGGAGATGAAGGCAAGCCAACACAAGGAGTTCTTCAGCTTGTTTTCTCACATCATGCTTGGAGATGACCCCAAAGTCCAGCACAGCAAACCAGACCCCAACATCCTCCTAGCTTATGCCAAGAGGTTCTCTCCCTGTCCTCCTATGGAGAAGTGCCTTGTCTTTGAAGATGCTCTCAATGAGGTGGAGGTTACCCTGGCAACAGGGATGCAGGTGGTCATGGTTCCAGACAGAAACTTGAGCTGAGACGTGAAGAGAAAGGCCACCCTGGTGCTGAATTCCCTGAAGGACTTCCAGCCTGAGCTGTTTGGTTTGCTCCACCCCCCAGCCCACTCTCATGGTCCACACTGCTGGGGGAAAGGGAAAGAAATCAGCAACCCCCAAATCCCAGACTGCACAGTGATTTTAGCCTCCTAAGATTTGCCTTTCCATCCTGCGTTGGCTTGCCCCACTCTAAAATGTTGATGAAATGTAGCTTGACAGCTGAAAGAAACTTAGTAGAGACAAAAACGAAGCCCAGAACAAAGATTGAACTTGAATTACCATCTCAAAAACCAAGCTGATGGAGTATGTGATAAAGTGAATATACATGCATATATATATGTATCAGTATGTTCATATGCATATAGGCATTACATGTATATGTATGTAGATATATGCATGTCTGTATATGTAAGATGTATACTTTTCCAAGACAAAATGGAACATGATTTCTCTTTTGTTCTAGTTTTTCTGAAACCCTGGCTGGAAAAATGTGAACTATGTATGCATGTAAGTATATGCTTCATGTGTACATATGTATGTATTATACGTATATTTATATCGATTATCCACATCACTCTCCTCAGTGTTCATGTCAACATGCAACGGCAACTGGCAAAGTGAGATGATAGTTCTGGCTGGTTTGCGATCTGAGTGGGAAAGTCATGTTTTTGGTGAGCACTAAGAAATATTTCTCCTTATTAGCTAACATTAAAATTCTTTCTGTGACCTCAGAATCTCTCTGGATTTTCACTTTATCGACTGACTCCGAGCCACATCATCTATAATTTGTTGTTAGTGTGAACACAACTGTAGCATTTATCTGGTATCTACATCTTCATCCACATTGGAGAATGTTTTCTACCTCACAATAACCATTTGCCTCATTTAAGAACACTGATGGCCTACACTTTTTGTATAGAAATAGAATTTGATTTCAGAATGTATACTTAGTGAGACTGAGTGCCCAGGAACAATTTTGGAATCATTGATGAGACATTGCACTTCTGTGATTATTCACTTTTATAGATTTACTAAGTCTTTAGAATTTGTCTATGATTTGTCAGAGAAAAATGGTGATAGCCTTGGAAATGGGGAGTGAAGAAGTGCTGCTCAATTGTGGCTCAGCCATTCCCCGTGGCCTCTACCCTTTGACATCCTTGAGCTACTCTTCAACTCTGGAAGTTGTGGACAAACCATAGGAATGCATGTGTGTGTCTCGTGGAGTAACTGTGGATGACAGGCCCTGGCTATTGATTGATTGTGCATCTCTTTAGTAAATTCATTTTCTCATTCCTTTTTTTTTTTTTTTTTTTTCTGAGATGGAGTCTCACTCTGTCACCATGCTGGAGTGCAGTGGCATGATCTCGGCTCACTGCAACCTCCATCTCCCAAGTTCAAGCAATTCTCCTGCCTCAGCCTCCCAAGTAACTGGGACTACAGGCATGCACTACCACACCTGGCTGATTTTTGTATTTTTAGTAGAGACGGGGTTTCACCATTTTGGCCAGGCTAATCTCCAACTCATGACCTCAAGTGATCCACCCGCCTGGGTCTCCCAAAGTGTTGAGATTACAGGCATGAGCAACTGCACCCAGCCCATTTCCTCATTCCCGATGGCCTGTATACATTTCTGCACTTTGAATTCTCCTTCAAACCAGTTGTAATGTCTTACAGTTTCCCTCACAAATTGAATTAGTTTAATAAAATTTTGTAACATATGTTAAGAAGAAGAAGAAGAAGAAAAGATGAGGTCTCTTTCGTAAGCCATCGAATATATGTGGGCAAAACCAGTTCACTTACCCTCTCCTAGGCTGATACCCCAGGCAGTTTCCTCACTGAGGCAAATTCTGCTTATTCAAATCTTTATTTGAATAATAATAGCAGAGGAAGTTCAGGTTGACTCAGATGATACTCTTGGAATTGCTTTTAAGATACAGATATGAAACCAGTCCCATGGCAAAAATCATTTCTCCAACCTCTATTTTTAATCTCTAAAATACTGCACTGATCAGGCCAGTGTAGGAAGAAGTAGGATAATTTTAATATTAACATCCTACCAAATATTAATAGACTGCTCTTGCCTTCCCCATCCTCAGTCCAACCTGTTTTGTCCTGACAATCTAGCCAATCATTCAGTGCTTTCAGAAAGATTTTTAAAAATAAAATTGTACTCACTCTCCATCTTATGGTTTATTGCTACTTCTCTCAAGTGTTCCTTTTCTACTCCATCTCTTCTTCCCAATCCCGCTATCAAAAAGTGACTTCTTCTGAATTCTTACAGGGCTACTCTCTAGTCATGGCATTTGCATATAGTCTTGTATATGAAAAATACATGCAATTCATTCGTTCTTTCAATTAAAAAATATTTCCTGAGGGCCTGCTCTCTGCCACTGAGAACACAACAGCAAACAAAACATAAGTGGAACTGCTTTCATGGAACCTGCATCTTACTGTATTCAATTCCTTTCTTCCTGAACGGATGGAGGGTTGAAATCAATTTTTTCTTCTGCAAGGTCAACCCTTGAAAGGATCAAGGCAACATGGCCTTTTGCCAAAGAGTGATAAAGTCTCCACTATAGTCTGACTGTTCAACTCTCTTTTTCTCAAAATATGCTTCGCCCATTCCTACTCCCCATCTTTCCTCACACTGCCTGGAATGTCTCTGTTTCACTTGGCCTGCCTGAAATCCACTCACCCTATCCAGAACAACTCCCATCTCCTCCCTGAAGCCTTCCTACACCACTTCACCCAGCAGTAGTCCCTTTTTCCTTGTAGAGCACTTGTGGATTATAACCTAATGTCACAACTATATCATATCTTCTGAATGCCTTGAATGGGTCTTTTCCAATGCTCTATACTCTTTCACCTTCCATTTATCAGGTTCTTAATGAAAGTTTTTGATGAGCTAAGTAGCAAGGCAGTGTGAAGATTCATGGAACAGATGAGGATAAATTATCTAGAATGATGAAATCAGTATCTAGGGCTTGTATTCAGAGACTTTCAAAGAGTTTTGCACCTTGAAAAACACAACAAAAGAGACTTTAAAGACTAATTTTGAAATGTTGGCCCTGAAAGTATGGATTACATTTATATTAGAATAACTGAATTTTGATCTTATGAGAAGTTGTAATTATTCCCCACTTGTCATATCTATAGGATGTGGTTCACTTCAAAGATCAAATTTGTGCTGCCAAAAGCATTTGTTTTTTATAATTTAGGAAATACTCTCAAAGATCTGGTTGTAGATGAGCTATTAGTGGTTCACCCTCTGCCCAGAGCTAACAGTGAGCCCACTGAGAGCCCAGAGCCAGACTGGGCTTGGTCAGATACCCAGAGAAGCAGCACCGACAGCACTCTTCATCTGCAGATCAGGAAGAGCCTCAGAAAAAAATCTGTAAAGTTCTAACCATACATCTGACAAAATAGCCAAAAGACTAGCACTTATTGTACAACCACTTTAGTGACTGTTAAGATTTTTTAAGGGCCATTTAACTTTATTACACTTACAAAAATTTTATTTAAAATATATTAAGCACCGAGTGTCCTGCCAGGTACAATATAAACTGAGTAAATAAAGTACATTCTTGTCTTCTCTTTATTTCATCTCCTTTCTCTTGGAATCAAACTTTTATTTTAAATGATTCTATGTATTTAATTTGTAATAGGTAACATATTCACATGGCTTAAATATTAAAAAGTAGAAGAAAGTGTGCAGTAAAAAGGCACTTACCCACCCCTCTCCCTATAGGTAACCACTGTTGTTGGGTTTGTTTGTTTTTCTAATTATTACAAAAAATTATAGCATGTACAAGAAAATACCAATATCAGTCTTATTTTTGGAATTGAACCTTTCTTACCATAATATATCCCACTTCAAATCATCGGGAGGTAGGGTGGAGTGCCTCTTGCTACCATGAACAATGCCTACATTAGAACAGAGGGCTCAATAAATGCTTATGGACCAAGAGAGACTCACTGAGAGAAGAACCAGGAAGGACACAGTCAATTTTCTGTTTCTTTACCAATACTACTATGAACTCAATCAGATCCTCACTTGAGGGAAAGGGACACAGACCTTGACTGGTTCTCCTTGAGGTCTCCTCATCCCTCTCCTATTTCCCTATCTGAGATTAAATGGTTTTGAGAGTGGGATGGGAAAAGAGAAATTTAAAAAGAGAAGAGAAGAGGAAATAAGGAAAGGAAAGAAACTGAAAGAAAGATGCTGAGGCAGACAGGGAAGGCAGAGCTCCAGAGAAGCATGCACTGCTCTGAGAGGAAGGATCAGAAGGAAGGCCATCAAAACACTCAACACTGCCATCCACCCTACTGCCTTGTTCCACTGCCATCCTTACTTCAGGGACAGAGTAGGATTCATGGTGCTGAAACATCCAAGATTAGGACTGAATAATTACATCATGACATGAAGCAGTTATGGGATGTCTGGACCTGAAGAAAACATTTCAAGCTAGACTGACACATGCCTGCCTATGCTCTTTTCCACATTTGGGAGGCCATGGCCTTAATTCCCACACCCAAAGTATGTATTATGTGTGAAGCCTCAGTTCCAGCCTTTTTACGGTATGCCTTTTGTCAGAAGCAAAATCTCTCTCAAAAACATTTTTTTCAGTTCTTCACATACAAATCCTCTTATCCCAAAGAGTAACTTACAATTCTATTAGAACCACATCTAAGTCCAAGAAAAATCTGGAATGTCACACAGCACCTCTACCCTTGAGGAGCTATGACCCTTCTTTCATACTGCAGTTGAAAACCTCTTTATAACAGACACCATAAAGCCTCTATGGCCCAGTGAAAGATACCTGCTTCCTTAATTCACAATATTGCTCAAATGATAAAAATTCATTTGTACCATTTAGTGTGTCTCCGTGAAACTGAGGAACTGCTGGTTAGGATAAAGATACTGTTATAGAACAAAGAATACAAATCACTTGAAATCTATAACCAGTTTAACAACAAAGACAGCCAGAAGCCCTCTGCTACTCCGGGTGAGAGCAGGAGCAGGCAGATGGTAGAAATGCCCTCCCTGGCACCCGTGCCCAGTCACCCTGCAAAGCATGACGTAAGATGAAAGCATCTGCTGACTCTCAGAGGTATAATTACAACCAGGGTGGGGGTATAATTAAAGTAAGGGTAATTTACCTTAAAGAAGATAAAAATTAAGGATTATTAATGATCATAATAATTAGCTCTTTTATATCTAAGAATCACAAAATGCTTTACAAGCTGCAATTATCACAGCTCCCCTCTGAGGAAGGGATTCATATCTTACAGTTCCTCATTTAACAGTGGGAGGAAGCAATGGGCATCAGGGAAGGCAGAGGGAGGTGGACTACTGTCTCCTCTGTCATCTGTCCTATAAGTGGTGAAACTAGAAAGAGGCCCCAGAAGGGCTGACTCTTATTAAGGTGAGTACCCTCATCCCCAAGTCATCACGCAAACAGATGGTCCATCCCAGAACAAGTGATTCATCTCATTCTGGCCTGTTGGTCATTTAAACTGCCACAATGCAATAAAATTATATCATATCAGCAAGCATTTTTTAAAACATCTAGTAGAAATAAAAGATATAGCACTACCTTCAAGCAACTTAAAACCTAATGGAGAACACAAAACAAGCACCCATTAAACTAGAGAAGAATATGAAAATTACACATTAACTAGTACTAGATTGTAAAATGCTGACTATGTATGCTGTGGGGGGAAATTTTTAATAGAAAGATCATTGCGTGTAAAGGTCAAAGAAGGTTTTGGAGAGGAGATGGAACTTCTCTGGGGCCTAAAAGAAATTACATTAGGTTTTAGACTGACAGAGGTGAGGTCTAGGAGGTGGGTCAATGAATAAAAAGAAATGATCAGAAAACTTGAAAGATTTAACACATAATTTTTTTAAGAAGTCTTTGATGGAGAAGTGTTTGAAGTACTTTACATTTTTTCAAAGCCATGTAGAATCACCCTACTTTGAACACTTTCCCAGAGTGTCAACATCATAGTTTATGCTGGGTTCTGGAGAAGTACATTAGGCTAAAGATGACAATAGAACCTTCTCTGTTTTATCTAAATTTTCACTCTGGAAGTTATCCAGTTGAGCTAAGTCAGGGCCTGGGCCAGGTAAATGCCACAGGATGTCAAAAAGTGACAAGGCCTGGCCGGGCGCGGTGGCTCAAGCCTGTAATCCCAGCACTTTGGGAGGCCGAGACGGGCGGATCACGAGGTCAGGAGATCGAGACTATCCTGGCTAACACAGTGAAACCCCGTCTCTACTAAAAAATACAAAAAAAAACTTAGCCGGGCGAGGTGGCAGGCGCCTGTAGTCCCAGCTACTCGGGAGGCTGAGGCAGGAGAATGGCGTGAACCCGGGAGGCGGAGCTTGCAGTGAGCTGAGATCCGGCCACTGCACTCCAGCCTGGGTGACAGAGCGAGACTCCGTCTCAAAAAAAA